>NC_081414.1:355574163-355667843 GCF_030272615.1 Cryptomeria japonica | reverse complement strand
TCACTAATCTATCCATCTAACATAGCCCAACCTATTGAATTATAGCATTTATTAATATGGTCAACCATGGTCAACTAAGTTAAGCAGAGCTTGATTCAGGAGGGGCTCTAAATCCCTGTCATAACAATGGATCCTAGTGGGTACTCAATACCCTCTCCATCAGCCACTATAGAAGTCAATTTCTTTTTGGCCTCAAAACAACGACACAAAAAGTAATATGTTCCTTCTTCATTGTTCTCATCCACAATAACTGTATATACATGACTTGCATTTAATAGAAGGATATAAGTTAATACCAAAATCAACATAAGTTAATACTAATAAATTAAGCGTAAAATTGTAGCAAATCACAACCTCTAGACACTTAAAAAAAATTATTTTAATTATTCTTAATTCCTCACATAATTAATTTATTAATTAATTATGCAAATTCTAATTCTCCTCAATATTAATTAATTATAATTAATATTGTCATTATAGTGTGTGATTGATTATAAATCAATCCCTCTTTTTATTCTTCTAAAAATTAAATATTCTCAAATCCTCCTCTTAACTAATTAATTTCAATTAATTAGTTAACCTACATGATTCCTACAAATCATCTTCCTAATCCATCATTAACCTAATAAATTCTTCTAGAAACTCCCTAAACTCACTTAACTTTATTCTTCTAATTTTTAATTCTCTCCACTCATTCTCTCTCCTAGTCAAATCCTCCTACAAATCCTATCCCACCTAACCTTTCCTCTAATCCCCCTCCTAATGAATTGCTAGTGGCTAATCATCATTATTAGCCACAAAGTCAACTCCTTGTCCCTTCCATCCAACCACTATCCTTAAATTCTCTTTTCCTAGGTGAATGTGATATTTTCAAAATCTCACATTCCTCTAGGCATCTCATCTCCAAAGGAATTGTTAATTCCTTCTTATTCCTCCAATCCCCATGATCATCCCTTTTTGAAGAATTTTAAATTCTTCCTCCCCATTCTTCAAGGAATGTCCCATCCCTTTCTCTTCTCAAGACATATTGGGAAGTCTTCCCAATGCACCTTGAGGAGTGTGGAGACAAGAAATGTCTTTAAGGCATATCTCTTGGTCTCCACACCCTCTCTTGGGCCTTGTGTGAGCTCACAATAAATCTTGGCCCTCCATCTTGGATCCATCCTAGCCATCAATTTTTCCTCTCCTCTTCCTAGAAATTCATGCCTCCATTCCTTCATTCATCATCTCCAAGTTTAGTAAGCTTATGTTGTTATTTTGAGCCTAGAAAATCACCATAGTATCCTTACCATGCCAAAATCATCCCTCATCCACACTTAGTCATCTCATCCATATCATTCTTTAAGATCCATTTTTAATCCATTTGTCCACTATATTGGAGAGCCATCCACATCAAGCAAGCAAGGAGAAAATGAACATCAAGTTAGAGGCAAATTGGGCGCACTTCAACTCCATCTAATCTCCATCCAAAGGAGAAGGTGAAAATGTTGAGGTATATGCGTTTTATTCATGTTTTCATGTGATTTGAGTTATGTCTTTTGATTTCATGTGTTTTCATGTTTGATTTGCATGTTTTCTATCTAATCTATCTCACTATCCTTTTCACCATCTTCATTTTGGCATGCCTAGTGGGACCCACATCCCTAAAAACTAACATTTTTGTGAGTTTTAATGAGTTCTAAGACGCAGATTCTGGAATAGTACAATAGACTACAAATCAGCATGAGCGACTCAAGTTCAGCGCAACAGAAAACCTATTTCGGTGTGTGTGCATGCACATTAGCGCGAGCACAAATGTATCAGTTTTATCTTTTTTTATTGGTTTTTTTTAATGTAGTGTGTACGCAAGTGTTTCAGTGCCTGTGCAGGCACTTTAGCGCATGCACTGTATGTGTAGTGCAGTGTGTACTAATTTATTTCTTTTAGTTTTAGTCAACTATCCAAGACCTTAAAAAATAGAAAAAATACTAATCCACGTTTTTGCAGGTTGCCTAGGAGATCCAACCAAACATTGTGCTTCTTTTTTTTTAACTAGGCACCTAGATGTTAATTAAAGGGTCAATGAATCTTTGTTTGATGTGTTTTGTGAAAAATGTAAAGGTAGGAGAATATGCTCTCGTCTAGCTAGACGACCAAAAATCAAGACCCTCCAAGTTTTTCACGTTTGTCACGTGCTTACCCTTAGTGGGCCTGCTCTCCCAACTTTCTCTTTAAGAAGGTAAGAGGGGAACGACCCAAGTGAGTACACCCAGACCTGGGGTTCCCAACTCACTATAATAAATAGTCCATTGACTACGAAAGGGTCAATGGTTGGGGCTATATGAGAGTTCACTCTCACATTAGGTGCTTAGTAGGATCCTAGAGATCTCAATCAGGCTTATGTGACTACTAAGTTCTTGGTGCTTCGTTGGGCTATAGGCATCAATTGCACTTGCCCAATTGTGAAGGGTAGCTCCTAACAGGAAGCCATACTAAACACCTTGTGCATAGTGGCCAAAAACCTTCTAGTCATTGGTGCTGAAGGTCGGAACTCTGAAGCCACCCATATTTTTATGGCCCTTAGTAGAGACACAAAGTTTTCCATGAGAATTTTTCATGTGAATTAATGCTTGGCTACCCCAAAGAAGTGAGTGTCATGGAGGGGAGCTAGTGGGGTCAAGCATCTAAGTGTCCGCTCTGGGTAAGTGTACCTAGGAAACCAATTGGGATCCAATGACTATTGTCCTTGCTAGCCTTAAGAGTGTTGTATATGAGAATGAGTGTCTTTAAGTTAAAATGCATTTGATCATTGTGTTTTCTTTGTTTGATACATGCTCACAAAGAGTAGACTAAAAACACATCATTATCCTCAAACACTTTGCAAAAACACTTGTCCAAACACAAACAATTATCCAAGTCATTACCAACTCAAAGTCCAAAATTGTGTCAAAACTCCATCTGTCTCATGTTTCATAAGCCCAAGTTGTACAAACATCCTAAGAAGTCAATTGACCAACCCATCAAGAAGAAGAAGCTCACACAAGCACAACTCCTTAGGCATCGAAAATTTTGGTATACCAACCGTAAACTCTTGCTCAAACATAGGACATTCTTGCATCATTACCATGATTACGTCCATGGTCATATAAATGAGTTTGATGCTAGTGATGAACTAAGAGTCTGTGCCCTCTATCAAGGTTCAAGTTTGTCATTCAACACCAATTATCATCAAAATCAGGGTGGTCATGTCCCTTCATACAATTTGCCATCTGAACCAATCATCTATTGAGTCATGTTCATGCAAAGAATAACCTAGTCACCAAATTCATTCTAGTCATCACTATCATACCTCTTCAATCAATCATCCTCAATTTCATAAGGACTTAGCACATCAAAGTAATCCCCCTCCATTATCAAAACGATTCTTAAAATCCAAATCAAATCATCCTTTAATCCAATATAACCTCACATTAAAGTTGCATGCCTTGTGAAGTTCCATTTAGACCTCATCATTAATCAATTGGCTCTTGTGTTTGAAGAAGAATCCTCTCTGAGTATCTTTTTCCTCATCCTTTTGAGTTGATCAAGACTCTTAACTTGTGCCTTTTCTTTGCGTAAGGTCATTAGTCAACCCTTAGTGGAAAAGAGGCTTTTTAATCATCATTCCAAGGTCTAAATTCTACCCAACTTGGTCATTACCTTGCTTGTGGTTTCATCCACCACCTAAAATCCTCATCCAAGGACTAAGGTGTCAACCATAATCAAATCCGGGCTCTAATCCAAGAACCCCACCAATCAGCAAAATCCCTTGTCATCAAAGAAAAAATCCAAAAATTCCACAAAAATCTTGCTAAGTCCTTTCATCAAAAAATTCTTCCTCCAAGCTTTTCTAAGGTTATTCGTGTATGGTCACAACTCGATCTTAAAAGAAAAACATGGCTGAACAATAATATGGCATGCTAGACATTAGTGTCCTATATGAAGATCCCACACGAGATCCTACACAAAGTGGGCAACCTAGCAACCAAGATCAAATCCAAAATCCTAATATGGTTAGCCAAGATGAACTCTCTCTGGAAGTGCACACTTTCCTAGCAGGTTCTTATAAACAAGAAATGATTGAAAAATTCATCCAACACAATCCTACGGCACTTCTAAAGACCCTCCTTGAAAATGGAGCTCAACTTTCACCTAGATTTGATAGACCTGCTCTTGGCCAACAACCACAAGGAGACCTTGCTCCTGCACAAAATGCTACACCTATTATTCAAACCTAATCAATTACAGCCCCATCAATCATCCACAAACTTCTCTTCCTGTCAACAATGTCGCAAACTTTATCTGAGCCACACTCAATCCCGTCACAACAGTTTGTGGACCGCAACCAACTATCACTCAAATCCCTGTGACATCGGTCATCACATCTCATATTCCCACCTCCTCATCATATCAATACATTGGTGGTGGTGCACCTTCCTTGACTCATCCAATTCTTGGGGCAAATACAATTCATCATTATCAAAGTCCACAACAAGACCTCATCAAGGAAATTCAAGACATGAAAAATATCATCAAGGACATGAAAGAAGGGAGTAATAAGAGAAAACCTTACTCATTTGAAGAATTTTTTCCTTGTCCTTATGACCCATCTATATCAGTTGCACCCTACCCCCCAGGATTTGAGATCCCTAAATTTACTAAGTATGAAGGTAAAGGAGACCCCCATGACCATGTCTGGGAATTTCACATCTTATGTCAATAAGTCTCCTATAGTGACTTATACCTTCCCAGACTCTTTCCCAAAAGTCTTACAAGAGATGCCCTGACATGGTTTTCATCTCTACCATGAGGTTCCATTGTCTCCTTTCCAAACTTGGCAAAGAAATTTGTAGCTCACTATGCCTACAACATGGCTAATGATGTTTCTATGATGGACCTATGTAACACAAAGAAAAGGCCTGGAGAGACTTTCACCAACTTCTTAAAAGATGGTGACATCTTATCAAGAAATTCCAGTGGGACATACCAGAACAACATCAAATCAAATTATTTCAAAAGAACTTGGTACCCGAACTTTCAAGACCTCTAACATCTCAATGTATCAAATCCTTCCAAAAATTGACCAATAAGGGCCTCGCCCTCGAACATGTCTTGTTGGAGGAAGGAACCTTGAAACATTACCAAAAATCGACACAAAGTTCTTCCTCTTATCATAATGATAAACCAAATTTTTGGTCTAAAAACAAAAACGTGGTCAATGATGGTGTAACTGATGTAAAGTGGGTCCAAACCATGACTGCTCCCCCAAAAACCCACCACCAATAATCATCAAAACAATCAAAATCAATCACAAAAGCCTCATAACAATGTCTTAGTCTAGGGACGACCACCCCGATCGAATAATAGGACTCCAAGAAACTTCACTCCTCTTGCTAAGCCTATTGAAATGGTGTTTCAAAAACTTGTCCAAGCAGGTGCAGTGGTGTTTCCAATCACTCATCTGTTTGACCCCAATCAACCCAAACCTAGGTGGTATAATAAGAATGAGTATTTCGAGTATCGTTGTATCAAGGGACATGATACACGAAAGTGCATGAAGCTTAAAATCTATATACAAGATCTCATTGATAGGGGTGAGATTGAGGTAGCAAATGCAAAACCTGGTAATAACAATGACAAACTTAAAATGTACCAGGAACCCTTCCCAAAGAATGATAAAGGAAAAGGCTCATCATCTAATGCAGTGAGTTATGACTACACTAATCACATAACTAGCTTTGACTCTTTGGTAGGTCACATTGAGCCTACAGACAACCATGTTAATGTCATAACTATCCAAGGAGTTAATCCTCTCCCTTCCCAAAGCAAACCAAACCCTACTAGGATAGTCATTCAAGGTGCCATGCCTTCCACCTCCCATCCCCAAAATGATTGCAATGTAACCACATGCCGAGGTAAAGTCATCGTGCAAGGAGTTCCTTCCCCACCAAACCCCCCACCCATGTCTTAAACCCACCGATATGACCTCCTTGACCAACTTGGGAAGACCCCTGCATAGATATCCATTCTAGAACTTCTCAAGACTTCCCCTATACATAAGGAAATTTTGGAACAAGCCCTCCTTGAGTCCCGCATTCCTAATAACATCAACGCTACCCAATTCCAAGCTCTCATTGGAATCCTTGCTACCCAACAACACCTTGTATTGACATCTAATGATCCTCCTATAGATGGAGACCACAACAAGCCTTTGCACATTGAAGCCCTTATCCAAAAACACAAGGTCAAACATATTTTGATAGACGGTGGATCTGGACTTAATCTCTCTACATACAAGTTTATAAAACAATTGGGACTTTCTAAGGACCTAGTAGACACATCAAGAAGGATCACAATAAAAGCATATAATGATGGGGAAAGAGTTTCGAAGGGCATGATCACCTTACCTCTTCAAGTGGGCCTTATTACAATTGAAACCCCTTGTCAAGTACTAGATCTTGATCTCCCCTACAACATTCTCCTCAGATGGCCATGGATTCACTCCTTGCAAGTCGTACCCTCCACCTATCACCAATGCATTGAATTCCCCTTCAATGGAAGAGAGATCACTATCAAAGGTGATCCACAACCTTTTCAATATTGAAAAATCTTAGAGGGGAAGCATCCATATCATTGCCCACTAAATAGACCCTCACCAATGCCTCCGTCTAACACATCAAATGTTGCCTCCACTTCATCCCAACTAGACACACAAATCAAGATCTTGGATAATGGTTGTGGAGAATACAAATTGGAGGATATCTTAGTAAGAGGTAAGCTTCCTCTATCTCCTAAGTCATTTGGTAAACCAAAAGAGCTCAAAAAAGACCCAAAACTAGTCATGCAATGCCAAAATACCACCTTCTAGCAATGGGACCCACATCAATGCCATCACCCCCATAACCCCTCCCACTTCACACTAGCTACATCTTGTCCATTTTGAACTCATAGACTGGGACCAACAACACAAACCCACTTTAGACATCTGCGCCGACAATAATGCTCTCATTACTCTCTTGACAGTGCGAAATTTGGAAGATTGTAACAGAGTAGAGGGTATTCAACTACACAAAAATGGATACTTTGTTAGTCAGGTCAATGCCCTTAATCGCAAAAAAGATAATCAAAGAAAAAAACATGATTCCCTAGGTGAAAACCTCTTCGAGGCACCTTTGTATGAGAAAAAAATAAAAACAAAGGGCATATCCAAAAATAAAAACCTCAAAAAGGCACTTGACGATGAGTGACTTGACCTACCTACCATTGGTTACCTTCCACATGAAAGATCAAATTTGCTGATAGAAGAAATAGATAGCATCAACATGGGCACCAAAGTCACTACGAAAAATGTGTTCATTGCCAAGCCCCTCACAGAAAAAGAGAAACAAGATTTCATCAACTTCCTTATAGAGGTAAAAATCAATTTTGCATGCTCCTATGTTGATATGTCAGGGTTGGATCCTGCCTTGGTGGTTCACAATCTCGCTATCCACCCAAATGCAAAAACCTGTAAAGAAAAAATTGCACAAAATGTACCCACATATTGCATTCCTGGTCAAGGTGGAACTCCAAAAGATGTTAGATGCAGAATTCATCAAACCAATAGACTATGTTGAATGGGTCTCCAACATTGTACCTATCGACAAACCCACTGGGGGCATCTGCATCTGCATAGATTTCTGAGATTTAAATAGAGCTTGTCCTAAAAATGATTTCCTGCTCCCCAATATAGATATGATTATGGACCTTACAATAGGACATGAGATGTTGTTGCTTATGGATGGATTTTATGGATACAACCAACTCAGGATCATAGACAAGGATCAGCATAAAACTACATTCACAACACCATGGGGTACTTTTTGTTATCGGGTCATGCCTTTTGGCCTCAAAAATGTTGGAGCTACATATCAATGGGCCATGAAAATAATTTTTTATGACCTCTTGCATAAGATTATGGAGGACTATGTGGATGATCTGCTAGGAAAATCCAAGACAAGGCAAGAACACATCCCTATTCTAAAGAAAATATTTGAAAGATTGGAAAAATACAAACTACGCTTGAATCCCAAAAAGTGTGTGTTTGGGGTCACATCGGGAAAACCATTACGGTCCATTATTTCCCATAGAGGCATCAAGGTTGATCCTGCAAAGGTAAAAGCTATCATGGAAATGCCTCCACTAAAAACTCTCAGACAGTTGCATAGTCTCCAAGGAAAACTCCAATCTGTTAGACATATTATTTCACAAGTAGCAGATAAGTGCCATCCATTTGCATACCTGTTGCATAAGGACCCAAGATTCAAATGGGACTTCTTATGTCAAAAGGCCTTTAATAAACTAAAATAATATCTACCATCACCTCCAGTGTTGATGCCTCCTACTCCTGGAAAACCTCTTATTTTGTATATATGTGCTTCTACAGTGGCATTGGGGCCATTACTAGCACAAACAGATGATTAAAGGAACATGCCATTTACTACATCAATCGAACACTAGTAGGGTATGAACTCAATTATACCCCCATTGAAAGAGCATGTTTGGTATTAGTGTTTAGCACATAGAAACTCTTACACTATATGCTGAACAATAAAAAAAACTGATTGCTAAGATTGATCCACTTAAATATCTCTTGTCAAAAGCTTCCCTCATTGGCAGAACTGCTAAATGGGTCATGCTCTTAAGTGAATTTGATATTGATTATGTAGACAGAAAAGAAATCAAGGGACAAGTCATCACAGACCAGTTGGTCGATGCTCCACTTCCAGGTGACCATCCCATTCTCACAGAATTAGTAGATGAGTTCATTATGATTGTTACCACATCCTCCACATGGGAATTATACTTTGATGGCTCTTGCACTCAAAATGGATCGGGGGTAGGAATATTATTGATCACACCTCAAGGAGATGGCATCCCAAAGTCATACAAGATAGCTTTTGCATTTACTAACAACATCACAGAATACGAGGCATTCATCACATGATTGCACTTGGCTATCCACTAAAAAATAAAGGAATTACAAGTCTATGGTGATTCCCAACTTGTCATAAAGCATGTCAATGATGAATACCAAAAAAAAGATGACAAAATCCTTCCCTACCATACCATGGTTGAAGATCTTAAGTAGCACTTCATGACAATCAAGTTTGACCAAGTCCCACAAACAAACAATAGGGTTGCAGATGCAATGGCCACCATTGGCTCCCTCCTTTAGATGCTAACACATAGTCAGAAGTGTGAGTTCTTGGTTGAGCAAAAATTTATACTAGCATATGACCTACCAGAGTCAGAAATGGTGTGTGTTCTCATTGGTCTAGAGTCCTCTTGGTACCAAGAAACCTTCGCTTTCCTAAACGACAACACCATTCCCCCACATCTCACCAAAACCCAACAACAAACCTTCATTCACCGATGTGCTCATTACACCATCCTTGGAGACACCCTATTCAAAAGGCATTTTGATGGTTCCCTCCTAAGGTGTTTAGATAAACAAAAGGTGGAATGGGCATTATGTGAAGTACATGAGGACATCTATAGGGCACACTCAAGTGGGATCACATTGGCTAAAAATATTTTGAGAACAGGATACTATTGGCCTAAAATGGAAGTAGATGCATATAACTATGTGAAGAAATATGTCCCTTGCAAGCAACATGGCGACAAGATTCATGCACCATCAGAAGAATTGCAGCCATTCATTAAACCATGCCCCTTCTCATAGTGGGGGCTCAATCTCATTGGGAAAATCCACCCTCCATCTTCAAATGGACATAAATTCATTATCACTACCACCAAGTATTTCACCAAGTGGGTAGAGGCTATCCCTCTTACTTTTACCATTGGTAAGCAGATATCCAAATTCATCCTGAACTTCTTGATCTACCGATATGGCATTCCAAAAGTTATTATCACAAATAATGGTAGAAAATTTAAAAACTAGGATGTCAAAGAACTTTGCCAAAAATTCAACATCCAACATCGCTTCTCCACCCCATATTACCCCCAAGGCAATGGCCAAGCTAAGGCTTCTAATAAAACCCTAATCAAAATCCTCAAAAATATAGTCAATGAAGCTAGACGTGATTGGCACCTCCAACTCCATCCTGCTTTGTGGGCCTACCGAACCTCCATCTGCATGCCCACAGGTGCCACTCCTTATTCCCTAGTCTTTGGCTCTGAAGCCATCCTTCCCCTTGAGATTGAGATCTCCTCTCTTGTTGGTATTTTGGATATATTGATATGGTTTTGTCATTGATGTCAACACCTATTATCACTTATCACTTTGGTTAACACTTGGAAAATTGGCAATGTTCACCGGCAAGTGACTTATGCACAGTCACCAGTATCTTGTTCACCAGCAGGAAAAATTGTACACCGGCACTTGGAATAACATGGAGAATACTTGGTTATGTTGAAGACATTGTTTGGACACTTTGTCTTAGAGATTTGTTCATTGGTATATTCATAATTGCATATTTGTTGTTACCGGCAAATAGGTCCAGGATAAGTACCGGTAGGCTTATCTATTCCAGATCAGCATGGCAGGCTATGGATATGATTTATTATTGTTGTAAATGCATTAAGCTGACATGTTATATCAGTTATTGCATTGGTTATTGTTTTATTTATAAATTGATTTTATTGTAATATCTTTTAGAGCTGACCTACTAAAATTGGTCTTAGGTTATGGTATAAATGTAAGATCTTATTTGTAAGATCAGTATGTGAATGTGAAAAGGATAGTAATTCGGTATATCCAAAAATAACTAGAGCTATACATGCAGATATCTCTTGAAGGTTGAAGGAAGGTTTTGTGAAGGCATATCAGAACTAAACTGGTACTAAATCCAGCATATGAAGATGCTATTTTGAGCAATACATCATCATTGGATTTAACCATCCAATTGTAGTCAATGTGACTCCCATTTGTGATTTAGCAGTGAGCTCCAGGCGCTTGGCCTTTCGGCATGTGTATACCCCATTTATATACACATACTATCTGTAGTAGTACCATTTGATTGTGGGTAAGGTTTCCCACCATGGTTTTCTCCTTATAGGGTTTCCACGTACAAATATTGGTGTTATGTGTTGTGGATGTCTTTGTCTTTTTGTTTCATGCATTAATCCTTACTGATACTACTATTAACTAATAATATGTTTACTGGCATTAAGTTTTGGTTTACCAATACTATGCATTAAGGTTGGATAAGTTGTTTTGGTTTGAATTTTTTTGACAACTGATTCAACCCCCCCCCCCCTCTTAGTTGTCCCTAGGACCTAACAATTGGTATCAGATCATAGTCCTCTTTTGTACAAGTTTAACAGAATGATGGAACCAACTATGGGATATAGAAGATCAGGATGGAGACACATCTGGATTGCATTGGAAAGGATACCTAGGAAGTTACAAAGAATGGCTATACTGCTCCTACTCAAAGTCAGCCTAAGCCACCAAATCTGATTAAAGATGAAGAAAATGATTGCAAGGCAAGAGAAGCACTTTTGAGTGCATTATCAGATCAGCAAATCATAGGATTATCAAATATATCTACTGCTAAAGCTATTTGGGACCATCTAGAAACATTGAATGAAGGATATTCCACAGTCAAAGTTGCAAAACTTGAAAGCTTTCGGGTCAGGTATGAAAATCTGAAAAATGGAAGAAGATGGAAGAATTTTTTCTTTTATGGAAAGAGTTAATGAAATTGTTTTAGGTATTAAATATTGCGGAGGAACCTTAAGTGAGGATGAAATTGTTTCAAGAGTTTTAAGAGGATTTCCACCGGCATACAAAAATGAAAGTTACTGCTATAAATTAACTTAGAACAATGCCTAATACATCAGTAACTAGGGACACATTGATTGGAAAACTTCTAGCCTTCAAAATTGAGGAATTTGGTCCTATTGCTACTATAGAGACCGACTTAGCTTTTAAGTCATCAACATCATCTACATCATCATTTGATAAATTTGATTGGAAAGCTTTTTATGCAAGAGAACTTGAAGAAAGCAGGAGAGAAAATGAAGAACTTGAAGAACTTGAAGCACTCTTTGCAAGAAAAATGCCTAAAGGTCCAGTTGGAAGTAAGTATGAAGGTAAAGCACCCTTTAAATATTTTAATTGTAATAAGATTGGTCATATGGCTTCAAGATGCCCTGATAGACATGCAAGATTGAAGGAAGAAGCTAGAAGAACATACAAACCTAACCCTAAATATCAGAGATACAGATTTAAGAAGAATAAAGACAAATCTTGTTATCTTGCTGAGGAAGGAGTCACTGATGATTCTGATGAGGATCCGATAGACAATGGATGTGTCTTTGTTGCTCTAACAGAATATCAACCAACACCTACTGTTCAACAGGTAGAGCAGGCCCTGGCAGCTAAAATAGAAGTTAAGGATGAATGGATCATTGATTCAGGATGCTCACATCATATGACTGGTGATAAAAATAAATTCTTAACTTTTCAGGAATATAATGGGAAGGTCTAGTAAGATTTGGAGATGATAAAGCTTGTTTGATCAAAAGAAAAGGTACAATATCTCTTGATGGTAAGCACAATACCGACAATGTTTACTATGTTGAAGGTTTAAAGCATAATCTTTTGAGTGTTGGTCAATTAGTTGAAAAAGGATTTCAGTTACAATTCAAAAATGGTAAATGGAAAATTATGAACAGATCTGGTTTGGAAATTGCAACCGGTAGTCAAACTAGAGGTAATATCTTTCATTTGAACAACAATGAAAAGACATGCTTGATTGCACATATTGATGAAAGTTGTCTATGGCATAAGAGATGTTGTCATGTAAATTTTGATTGCATTTTGAAAATTAGTACAACCAAGGTAGTAAGAGACTTACCTAAGATTGTTAAACCCCACAATCCGGTATGTAAGGAATGTCAATTTGGGAAACAAGTAAGAGAATATTTTAAAAGTATTCCAGAAAAATCCAATAATGCTCTTGACTTAATTCATACTGATTTATGTGGTCCAACTAGAACTAAAATTTTACAAGGTGATAAATATTCCATGCTAATCATTGATGACTATTCTAGAATGTGTTGGGTTACTTTTCTCAGAGAAAAATCAGAAGCACTTGGGAAATTCAAATTGTTCAAGGCAATGGTAGAGAATGAAACCGGTAAGAAAATCAAATGTCTAAGATCAGATCAAGGAGGAGAATTTATATCTAAAGAATTTAATACATTTTGTGAAGTAAATGGAATCAGAAGACAGCTATCAGCACCCCGAACACCACAACAGAATGGAGTTGTAGAAAGGAAAAATAGAACCATCTTGGATGCAACAAGAAGTATGTTATTAGAAGCAAATTTACCACATGTATATTGGAGAGAGGAAGTGAGCACAACAATCTACACATTCAACAAAGTTCACATCAAAGGTGAAACCGATAAGACCCCTCATGAACTATGGTTTGGTATCACTCCTACTCTTAAATATTTTAGAATTTTTGGAAGTAAATGCTATATTACAAGAGATGAGTATATTGGCAAATTTGATCCTAGAAGTGATGAAGGAATATTTCTTGGTTATTCATCTAAGAGCAAGGCATATAGATATTTTAACAAAAGATTGTAGAAAATTATTGAAAGTACAAATGTGAAGATTCATGAATAGTTTAGAGGAAACTCAAGGTATATAGATTCTGAACTGACAATAGAGATATTGACAAATGAACCTACACTGAACACACCGAAATAGAATGAAGATCCATTTACACCGGTATCATTTGAAAATTCCACTGTAACTGAACAACAACAACAAACAAAGACACCTCGGTATGTAAGATTGAATCACACTGAAGATGAGATAATTGGGAACAAGTATCAAGGAGCTATGACAAGAGGAAGACTGGCAAATGAAGAGGTATGTCTTATTTATCAAATTGAACCATCATCAATTAATGAGGCATCTGAAGATAAACACTAGATTAAAGCTATGGAAGAAGAATTAGAACAAATTGAGAAGAATAACACATCAACATTAGTTCCCCGGCCTAAAGACAAAAATGTAATTGGAACTAAATGGGTATTTAGAAACAAACTAAATGAAGATGGTAAGGTAATCAGAAATAAAGCAAGACTAGTGTGTAAGGGATATTCACAGAAAAAAGGAATTGATTATAATAAAACATTTGCACTGGTAGCTAGAATTGAGGCAGTTAGATTATTCCTGGCTTTTGCAGCACACAAGAACTAAAAAGTATATCAAATGGATGTTAAATGTACATTTCTGAATGGAGATCTTGAAGAAGAAGTTTGCATTGAACAACCTAATGGATTTTGTTTGACAGATAACAAAGATATGGTTTGTAGATCAAGGAAAGCTTTGTATGGGTTAAAGCAAGCTCTAAGAGCTTGGTATGCTAGATTGGATAAATATCTTTTAAAATTTGGTTTTTCTAAAGGTAATGCTGACAACAACTTATACTATATAGTGACTAACAATGACATCTTGGTTATAGAAGTTTTTGTTGATGATATAATCTTTGGAGGAGAAGATGGATTATGTAAGGACTTCTCTATTGAAATGCAGCAAGAATTTGAAATGTCTATGATTGGAGAAGTAAAATTCTTTTTAGGATTGCAGATTTCACAAACTAATTAAGGTATATTCTTAAGCCAATCCAAGTACTTGAAGGAGTTATTAAATAAATTTGTCATGGAGAACTCTAAACAGGTAAGCACACCTATGACTACAAATGACAAATTATCACTAAGGGATGAATCAACACCTGTTAATCTGACTAGGTACAAATCTATGATAAGAGGGCTACTATATTTGACACAAACAAGACCTGATATCATGAATGCAACATGTATTGTTTCAAGATTTTAGAGTAATCCTAAAAAAAATCATCTTTATCAATAGCAGAATCAGAATATGTTGCAGCAACAACTAACTGTACATAGGTATTATGGCTTAAACAAATGTTGAAGGATATAAAGGTAAAATGCAAGGAACCTATAACTATCTATTGTGATAATACAACAGCAATTGATATATCTTAGAATCTGGTACTACATTCTAAAACTAAACATGTTTCTATCAACTTAAATTTTCTAAAAAAGAATGTTGAAGCGAAAGAAGTAAAACTGGTTTATGTGAATACTAAAGAGCAGATTGCAGATATTTTCACTAAGCCTTTGCCTAAGGAGACTTTTGAAAATCTAAGAGATTAGCTTGGGGTCATACCCCCACCGGTAGAGACTTAGATAGTTGATTTTTGTCATCAACCAAAAAAACTAATAGAGAAATCTTTTACTCTAGTCCTGGATGAGGAGAGCTACTTCTCAGGGGGAGTAGTTGGTATACTGAATAAGTTGGTATTTTGTATTTAAACCGAGTTTTTGTATTGCTTTGGCATTTGATGTCAAAGGGGGAGAGATTGATATGGAAAAACACATGTTACTCCTAGGGGGAGAGATTGTTATTTTAGGAGAGATTGATTACTCTCTCCATCTGAATTTTGTTATGATCCCTTTTTGGGAAATTGTTGGTTTTTGGTATTTGGCATTTTTGTTTTGTCACTTTGATGGTTTTTCCATCTTATGTTGCCATCAATGCCAAAGGGGGAGATTGTTGTAATTTTGGATATGTTGATATGGTTTTGTCATTGATGTCAACACCTATTAACACTTATCACTCTGGTTAACACTTGGAAAATTGGCAATGTTCACCGACAAGCAAGTGACTTATGTACAATCACCAGTATCTAGTTCACTGGTAGGAAAAATTGTTTGCCGACACTTGGAATAACATGGAGAATACTTGGTTATGTCAAAGACATCATTTGGACACTTTGTCTTGGAGATTTGTTCATTGGTATATTCATAATTGCATATTTGTTGTTACTGACAAATAGGTCTAGGATAAGCACTGACAGGCTTATCTATTCCAGATTAGCATGGCATGCTATGGAGATGGTTTATTATTGTTGTAAATGCATTAAGACGACATGTTATATCGGTTATTACATCAGTTATTATTTTATTTGTAAATTAATTTTATTGTAATATCTTTTAGAGATGACCTACTAAAATTGGTCTTAGGTTATGGTATAAATGTAAGATCTTATTTGTAAGATCAATATGTGAATGTGAAAAGGATAATAATTAGGTATATGCAAAAATAAGTAGAGCTATACACACAAACATCTCTTGAAGGTTGAAGGAAGGTTTTGTGAAGGCATATAAGAACTAAACCGGTACAGAATCTAGCATATGAAGATGTTATTTTGAGCAATACATCATCATTGGATTTAACCATCCAATTGTAGTTAGTGTGACTCCCATTTGTGATTGAGTGATGACCTCTAGGAACTAAGCCTTTCTGCATGTGCAGACCCCATTTTTATATACATACTATCTGCAGTAGTACCATCTGATTGTGGGTAAGGTTTCCCACTGTGGTTTTTTCCCTTGCAGGGTTGCAACGTACAAATATTGGTGTTATGTGTTGTGGATGTCTTTGTCTTTCTGTTTCATGCATTAATCCTTACTGGTACTGCTATTAACTAATAATTTGTTTACCGACATTAAGTTTTGGTTTACAAGTACTATGCATTAAGGTTGGTTAAGTTGTTTTGGTTTGAATTTATTTGATACCTGATTCACACCCCCCCACTCTCTGTCATCTCCGGGACCTAACATCTCTAAGGATATTGCTATAGTTTATCCTACCAGATGAAGAATACATAAATGCCCACTTACAAGAGCTAGAATTGTTAGATGAAAGGCACCTAAAGGCATTCAACCATCTCCGGGAATATTAGAACCATCTGCGCATGAGTTATCACAAAAAATTTGAAACCCAGGAGTTCCAAATTGGTGATCTTGTCCTCATGGAAAATTAGAAAAGCTTACAAGAAAGAGAAAAGAAAGGCAAGTTCAAGCCTAATTGTCTTGGACCATATGTAGTCACAGCAAAATATGGATTAGGAGCTTATTAGTTGGCTACTCCTAAAGGCGATCCTTTGGATGATCTAATGAATATCATGCACCTCAAAAGATTTTATGCATAGTCCTCAAAAAATCTTAAATTGTCAAAAAATCAAGAAAAATACAAAAAAATGAGAAAAAGATCTTGAAAAAATCGCCACTTTGGTGAAAAATTGGCAAACAGGTTCCTTGTGACAAAAAAAAATTAAAAAATCAGAAAAAGAAAAAAAAACAATTCGTCCATCAATGAAAACCACTTTGTGGCACTATGGACAAGTACCTTGGTGTAAACCTCTATGTAGGAGCTAAGGTAAATAACTGGATCCATTGTCTATCAGGTCAATACTGCAAAACACCCTCCATGCATTCCATCCCATTCGCAACATTCCTTCTTTTCCAATAAAACACGCGTATGATGATGAGTCTTCACCTAAGTCATAAATAAGGAATGTCCCATTAAACTAAGCTTATGTGCCTCTGTGTGAGCTTCGAGAAGTCTTAAGAACAGTCTTAAGTCCACAAGTCAATCTTCAAAACCATAGGATCACTTGCCTAATCCAAAAGTCCACTTTGCCCTAGGGATGAATCCTTCCCTCGCCTAGCAACCTAATCCTCCATCCTAATCCTACTCTTGGCAAGAGGTATCATCTGGTCACGAGTGAGTGACTTGTTACATTTTTGTGATTTTTCATGTAGACTTGCATCATTTGCCCTACGACTGAAACTATCTACGATTGCCTGGATTTGCCATAGCTAGGTATTTTACAATAGGGGCATACTGGTGCATATTTTTCATAGCATGGCATGTTTTGAATCTCTCTTGTATAAACCGGTGACCTGGTATTAGTGTTTATCAACACTTACCTTCTAGTGTACAAGAGGTATCGGTGTGTTTGAAGGGTTTCCTTACATGTACTCACAACTTTGTATTAGTGTTTCTCAACACTTGCATAGCTGTCTGTAAGGAATTCCCATTTATCTGAGAGTCAGTCTATGCCTTGGGTTTCTCATGGCATCTTGATTCCTATAATTAGTGGTGCAAGTCACCCAAGGCAATATCAAACTAGGTTGGCTCTCCACATTTTTTGTGCACAAAATTTCACCATCATTCCATAAAAGCTTAAACTCAATAATCCCATGGAGTCCTCAATTTCCTCCATTTCCCATTTATTCCATATTCTTCTATTTTCTATCTAAGATCATTGTGTTATTATTGGCATATTCCCTCTTTATCATTCATTCACATCATATAGATTGCATTACTTATTTAATTTAGATAGTCATTTTTCCACAAAACATTTATCACATAGGTTGCACTTGGGTTGCATCACATAAATAGAAGATAGTTATTCATCCATGTAACATTACATTCAGATTGCATCATAAATCATTTTACATCTACAAATCCATCACACATTTGCATATATTCATATCAAAAAGCATAAAACACTCATCCTGCATCCAAAAACGTGTCAGCAAAAAATCATAAACATACATGTATAAGCATCCACACTGCATCACAAATACGTCAATATAACATATCCATAGTGATATCCATACATCACATCACAAGAAAAACAAAGAGAGTCCATCATAATAAAAAGTACACATCATCCATCATCATCAAATCATGTACATATATATAAAGAGGTAAATGTGTCTATCATAATACAATGATCGCCCCAAAGGGTCAAAATATGATACACAAGAAAAACAAGGAGCTAGCTCTCCCCTCCTGTCTCTCAACCCCGCTCTACTATACCTCCTCCACCTGATCCTCTTTCCTCCCCCCCTACTGGTGGCTGAAAACCCACTGATCCCCATGTCTCTGACTCTGAGATGACCGCTAACTATGGGTCCTATGAGAGCGCACAATCTCAGTGTATGAGGTTGCTTGCTATGCTATAGGCACTTCTCTGTGATACAACCCCCTATAGTACTTTGCCTCTCTAGCTGCCCTCTCTACCCTATCCCGCTATTGCATAATATCAACATATATTTGCGCCAACCCTACAAGAACCAATACCTAGTGGGTTGCATCCCTCTCTCCGCGTAGGCGTGTGACATCCACCTCCACCCTTTGTACCCTGGCCTGCAGCCCTGCTAACTTAACATCCTACCGATGAATATCATCTTGCAACCCTGTAATGGCTATCCCTATCTGGGCCTCCTCCAACATCCTCTCTAACTCCTTTTTCTCCTCCCTTAAGGCATCCACCTCTCCCCTTGCAGTATGAAGGCTCTCCATCACATCAAATATCTCCTATGTCAACCACTCCACCTCTACCCCCATACTCTCCTTCTGAGCCTACTCTACCTATAGCTCATCCTGAATAGAATGAAGCCTCACTAAAAAGGTATCTCGCTCCTAATGTAATATGTCAAAATCACCCTACGACACCCCTCCCCTCTCCTCCGCCTGTACCTCGAGGACATCCATAGGTACAGCCCCCTCTCCCTCACCAACTGCAGCCTCCGCAACCTCTCCTACTGGGGCATCCTCTCTCTCCACATCTCCCTCCTCTGGATCCCTCCTCCATACCACTAGGACTCTCCACTTTTGTCCACCCACACCACGCCCTACATCAACTACAACTCTCTCTCCTAGGCCATCATTCTTCCTGCCAACTACTTGGTCAACCCTTGGCTGCAACTCCTCATCCTTGAAAACCCTAGGAATACTAAGACGCACTGGCAAATACCCCTCCCACCAGCTCCTGTATCCACCTATGGTGCCTAGATCCTCCCCTTCCCCCATCTGCTCATCCCAAACCAAGTGAAATGATATCTGGAAGCTGGTCCATCCCTCCAAGGGACTCATTGTCGGGCCCCAATACCTAACCTCCTATGTAATCCAAGGATACACTAGAATATCCCCCACTATGTCCTATATCTATCCAAGTTATCGGGCCACCCTAAATGGAGCATAGTACTCCATAATATATATAGATCTCCCAAAAATCCACATCTCCACTACCACCCAGTGTAGCTACCAGTCATCCCTCCACCTCTCACACCCCAAAAATGGCCTCCACGTAAACTATGTCAGCTCATCCAAAATCCTCTACCAGAACCATACAAATGTTGCCTGTGTATAGTGTAACAACCCCCTATATCTATCCACAAATGGTTGACGTGGCTGCCTGTCCTATACCCCCAGTGGCTGAGTAACCTCAATATGCTCCCACGCCCAAATGTGTAGAAGTGTGACCCCTGCAGATAGACTGGCATACTCCTTGTACACCACCAGATGCATATCATGATATAGCTAGGCTAGCATCACTGTGCCCCATGCATACTGCACACCATCATGAACCATGAAGTATACACACCGGCTCCATCCCATAGGAAATCCATGTCCACCCAAATCCGGAATGATCCTCGCACTCAATAATCCACAAATAACCAAAACCAATCAAGGAATCCACCAAATACCCATCGCCCGGTCCAAATGCATCCTTCTCCTATCCAACATCTATGGCATCTCATACTCACATACCTCCCATAGATAAAAATCAACTACATCTAACTGATACTCGGGGATAACACCATGAACGGGGATCTTCAAGATCCTCCAAACATCCAAAAGAGTAAATGTGGCCTCTCCAGTCAAAAAATGGAAGGTGTTATACTGACTATCCCACCTCTCCACTAGTGCTATTATCATAGCAGTATGGACTTTTATCCTTGGCCACCTACCTACATAATGTAATCCCAGAGCATCTAGAACCTCTAGCTCATCGTGGCCTAACTCATGATATAGGCTCATCGTAGCAAGCCAATGCTCCCTCGAAGACAACAGTCCCCTCTCCACCTGGATCCATCAAACCAAATCATTACTTCCATAACCAAAAAATTCTCTCCTTCCCTCTAGAACCAGCGATAGCCTCCTCCTATTACAAAATTCTAAGCCAAAACTTCATTTCCCCCTTCCCAGGCACACGCGTTGATCCATACAGTACTCGCGCTAAAACCATGATGCTCACACCAATCGGCAGGTGCTTGCACCAACAAAGACTCCATCCTTGCTCTGACCCCCCTCCCGGACCTATCAATGTGAGTGCCCGCGTAATCCCTTAGGTGCCCGCTAGTCGGTCAGTCGATAACTAGTCAGTCGGTCAAATCGTCGGATCCTATTGGTGCGATGATCATGAACTGGAATGCGGTCCATCTCTCCTCTTCTTCTTTTCTCTGATTGGCTCCAAGTCTTGTGTGTAACAATGACTCCTCATTGGGCCCATTGTGGCTTATATCGGCCCCTATCAGGGCCCCTTTCCATCATGGTCTTGCATTTTCTATTCTTCCTCCGAAATTTTCCATGGCTACTTCATATTTCTTGCTCACTTATCTCTTCTACTCAAATTCTTCTTCCTTTATTTTTGATAATTTTTCATCTATTTTTCTGAAAAAATTATTGAGGGGGCATACGCCTCCCACGCTTTACGCTGGGGCATCATATTCTTCTTCTTCTATCTTCTACCCATCGCCAAATTTTCCACTACGTAAAAGAGGGGCAAAATGTAGACACTTCAAAATAATTATTTTAAATATTTTTTAATTTCTCACATTATTAATCTCTTAATTAATTATGCAAATTCTAATTCTCCTCAATATTAATTAATTATAATTAATATTGTCACTATAGTGTGATTGATTTATTTAATAAATCAATCCCTCTTTTTATTCTTCTAAAAATTAAATCTTCTCAAATGCTTGTCTTAGCTAATTAATTTCAATTAATTAGTTAACCTACATGATTCCTACAAATCATATTCCTAATCCATCGTTAACCTAATAAATTATTCTAGAAACTCCCTAAACTCACTTAACCTTATTCTTCTAATTTTTAATTCTCTCCACTCATTCTCTCTCCTAATCAAATCCTCCTACAAATCCTATCCCACCTAACCTTTCCTCTAATCCCCCTCCTAATGAATTGCTAGTGGCTAATCATCATGACTAGTCACAAAGTCAACTCCTTGTCCCTTCCATCCAACCACTATCCTTAAATGCTCTTTTCCTAGGTGAATGTGAGATTTTCAAAATATCACATTCCTCTAGGCATCTCATCTCCCAAGGAATTTTTAATTCTTTCTTATTCCTCCAATCCCCATGATCATCCCTTTTTGAAGAATTTTAAATTCTTCCTCCCCATTCTTCAAGGAATGTCCCATTCCTTTCTCTTCTCAAGACTCATTAGGAAGTCTTCCCAATGCACATTGAGGAGTGTGGAGATAAGAAATGCCTTTAAGGCATATCTCTTGGTCTCCACACCCTCTCTTGGGCCTTGTGTGAGCTCACAATAAATCCTGGCCCTCCATCTTGGATCCATCCTAGCCATCCATTTTTCCTCTCCTCTTCCTATAAATTGAGGACTCCATTCCTTCATTCATCATCTTCAAGGTTAGTAAGCTTATGTTGTTATTTTGAGCCTAGAAAATCACCATAGTATCCTTACCATGCCAAAATCATCCCTCATCCATACTTAGTCATCTCATCCATATCATTCCTTAAGATCCATTTTTAATCCATTTGTACTAAATATTGGAGAGCCATCAACATCAAGTTGGAGGCACATTGGGTGCACTTCAACTCCATCTAAGCTCCATCTGAAGGAGAAGGTAAAAAGGTTGTGAGGTATATGCATTTTATTCATGTTTTCATTTGATTTGAGTTATGTCTTTTGATTTCATGTGTTTTCATGTTTGATTTGCATGTTTTCTATCTAATCCATCTCACTCTCCTTTTCACCATCTTCACAACCCTTTACCTGGTTCAACTATGTCTGATACATGGTCAAAATCCACTGATGCTTCAATCTGGTTCATTTGTAGTGCTCTAGGAAGTTGATATGTATCTAGGGTTTGCAAAGATCTACAAGACTATTGGTCAACCCACTCTTTTGATTCGCATTCACCCCACATAAAATGCATACACGAAGAGCTAAAGCATGCAATCTGTCTAGTATAAATAACTAGTGATGTTGCATTTGAACTTCTAAATGAATGCATGTCACTTGGTCCAGTAAGTGTACAATAATCTAGATAGTTTCAATGTTAGATTCACTTATTAACCAAAAATATCTAGAAACCATAGACTTATTTGCATTACCTAGTCCGATCATAGAGTTACACCATTGCACAATTGTTTCTACATCTATTAACATTGCATGACCTTTGTACTTCAATTCCTCTTCGATAAGAGCTCTTTTCACACATGCTCCTACACCATCATGCTCTCCCTTTCCATGCCCCACCTCAATGAAATTCCAAAAATGTTGCACACCACTTGTCATGTGCATCCTAGTCAACCAGTAGAACATCCTTGCATTCTTGAATTGTGTGGTGCAATTATTCAACCATATTAAGTGTTGGTTGTATCTTATATCTCTTTCCCTGAAACTATCATAGAAGACTATACAATATCCTTGCACAAACTCTAAGGAATGAGTACGATCATCGTTGATATAGAAGTGATATTCTCTTATAACCTTTATTTCCTCCTCGGTGCTATCATGTGCATGCATGAATGCTATGTGTACAAAAATTGTAACTTGTGTAGAGTGGCAATACATAGATTGTACTTCATTTTGTGGCTTTAGTGTATAATTCTTAGAAAATTCAACAAAATAGACAATAGTGTCAAGGGGGAAAGTGTCCTTACACAACTTGAATTTCTCATCTAACCACCTAGCTCTATGTGTGTGACCTATATAATCATACACTAGTTTCTCTTGAAACATCTTCATAAAATCAGCTACGCATATATCCCTTTTCACTAACTCACACCTCTTTAATTATTTTCCATCTTTAACACCATATGTGACTGACTTATATTTTCACAATGGTTCTTTCACTATTATTTTTGAAAGTTCTTAACCCCAAAATTTTCATTGTCTCTCAAAATTTCAGATTTTTAATCATTTCAATAACTAATTGGCATATTCCACTTTGATTTAAGTTTTCAAAATAGTAATTCCAAATTCTTCTAACCGTTCTTCTACAAGTTCTTTCATAAATTTTATCATGCATTGGCTTCACAATATTTTCATCAATATCTATTAGGAACTTTGGTTTTCTACAAATTATTCTAAGAGGTGTTAAGATTGGTGCATGCTCCTCATTTTCATTAGGTGCATTATGTGCATTGATCATATCAAATTCAAATGGTATATCTTCTTCAATTTAATTAAGATGTGCATTCACCAAATCATTTTCAAATGGTGTATGTTCATTGAATTCATTAGGTGCATTCACCATATGTATTTGAATTGGTGTATGTTGATCATTTTGATTTGGTGCATTCATCATATTGATTTCAATTGTTGCATGTTCATCACTTTCATTAGGTGCATTAGATGGTGTACCTTCACGTAATCTCCTCATATGCTCCCTTTGTCTTTCCTTTGTTGCCTCTCTTTGTTCATTTTTTCCTCTCTTGTTCTTTCACATTGTCCTACACATAACATCATGATGACAATCCACAATTAAATAGAAAAAAAACAACAAATGATCATCATTTTGTTATAATCTAAAGTAACAATAATAAAATAACTTAAAAAAAATACAATACAAGACAAATAAATAATGATCAAAGCAAAAAAATAGAAAATGATCATGATTCTATTATAATATAAAATAACAATGATGAAATAACTTCAAAAACAATCCAATATACAAGACAAATCAATCATTCGAAAGAAAAATTGATAAAAGAATATGAAAACCTAACTGTTACCATCCTAGAAAATCATGTGCAAAAGCAGTGGGGCCTTCAAACAACTTGTAATGCTGGTTTTTAGGCCATTGGGACTAAAATATATTAAGATTTTCCCATAACCCATATGGGAATATGAATCTATAGCTTGTGGGCTATAGATTCACCCCCCAGGGGCTAGTCTCACCTCTGGCTCACCCTTAAAAGAAAACACAAGGTTAGGGTCATTGGGATTGGGGATACCCTCGGTATCAAAATAAGAAAAAAGAAAAAAAAATATCTCTCTCCAGCTATATATATCCATTCATTTGTAATCCTCTCTCTATCTCTCTCCCTTCATCTCCACCCCTCTCTTCTCTATCTTTTTGACTATATCTACCTCTCAATCTCTCCCTCTTTCTATCCGCCTCTCCCTCTCTACCTCTATTTCTATCACTCTCTCTAAATCTATATCTCTACTCTATCATATCTCTACCTCTCTCCTTCTCTATCTATCTATTTATATGCATTTCTCTCTCCCTCTATCTCAATATCTCTCTCTCTCTCTCACTCACACACACCTTGTTTCTCCCTCCCTATCTCTATCTCTCTACCCTCTCTCTCCATTACTTATCTTTATCACCTCTTTTATCTTTCTTTCTTGCACCTCTCTCTCTCTCTCTCTCTCTCTCTCTCTCTCTCTCTCTCTCTCCTATAGACACACACATTATAGATCACACGTTCAAGTTCTAAGTCTTGATTAAAATTTTTGAAATCAAATTTGAATTTCATATATATTAAAAGGTGGTGTTTTAGTGACCTTTTAAGATTTACAATATGTTGGTGATCTTGTACATCATCATGCTTTTGTGTCTTAATAAAGATAGACCTCCAGTGCTCATTTTGAACATGTAAATTTTTTAAGTACATGTACAAGTATTTTAACAAATTATGTGTGTGTATATGTATGTATGTATGTATGGGTGAAACCACATTAATGGTTCCCACTTTTACCCATGAAGGAAATTTACGGGTGTGGGAATTTCTTTTTTTAAAAGTTTGAATATGAATTGAAAAGGTTCTCTCGAAATACCCTTATGGGTTCGAGTGAACCTTCTTGTGGGGGGGATGGTTCAAGCAAACCGTAATTGAAAAATGTGTTCGCATAAAATATTACTTTTTAGGAGGTTCGCTCAAACCCCACCCCTTCAAGAGAACCTCTAATGGCCATTTTTTTTAACTATCTATATAAATTGAAAATGACAGATGAACTGTCATTTTCAACTTGTCATCCAGGCTACATTGAGGTTGTTAGAGAGAACGCTGCCTGGAGATTTCATGAGTGAGTCCCATCAGCACTAGTCAACACTCATTAGTAGTCGTCATTCGACCTACATTGTTCCAAGTGCACAAAATTACCCTTTTTCTTCTTTAATAGTGTTTTTTTTTGTTAAATTTATTTTAAAAATTAGTAAATAAAATAGTTTTTGTTTGTTAATTAGATAATTATGTATTTATTATTTTTCTCATCATTTTATAAAAATGTTAGGAAAAAATTAGAAAACTTAGATACTAAATTAAAACATGGAGAAATATTAGAAAACCTAGATAATAAATTAAAACATTATAAAAATTAGAACCTTTGTGACCCATTTTAACATCCTAGTACACAACATGACCCCTAAGGACACCATATGAACGATTAGGACAATATGATGTCCTAAGGGGTCATATGGTGTTCTAACACCATGTGTGACCCCTAACGACACCAAATGACCCCTTAGAACACTATATGAACCATTAGGACCAGATGATGTCGTAATGGTTCATATGGTGTCCTAAAAGGTCATACGATGTTCTAACACAAAGTGTGACCCCTTATGACCCCTAATGACACCAAATGACCACTCAAGACACTATATGAACCATTAGGACCGTACGATGTCCTAATGGTTCATATGGTGTCCTAAGGGGTCATACAGTATTTTAACACCATGTGTGACCTCTTAGAACCCCATATGACCCCTAACGACACATATGACCCTTTAAGACACTATATGAACCACTAGGAGCATATGATGTTCTAATGGTTCATATGGCATCCTAAGGGGTCATATGATGTTTTAACACCATGTGTGAGCCCTTACGATCCCATATGAGCCCTAACAACACCATATGACCCCTTAGGACACTATATAAACCCTTAGGACCATATAATGTCCTAATGGTTTATATGCTATCCTAATGGTTCATATGGTGTCCTAAGGGGTCATACAGTGTTCTAACACCATGTGACCCCTTAGGACCTGAAATGACTCCTAACGACACCATATGACCCCCTAGGACACTATATGAATCGTTAGGACCATATTATGTCCTAATGGTTCATATTTTCTCCTACGGGGTCATACGGTGTTCTAACACCATGTGTGACCCCTTAGGACCCCATATGACCACTAACGACACCATATGTCCCCTTAGGACATAATATGAGCCACTAGGATCATACGATGTCCTAATGCTTCATATGATGTCCTAATGGTTCATATGATGTCCTGAGGTTTCATACAGTGGTTTAACACCATGTGTGACATCTTAAGATCCCATATGACCCCTAACGATACCAAATGGCCCCTTAGAACACCATATGAACCATTGGGACCATATGATATCCTAATGGTTCATATGGTGTCCTAAGGGGTCATACGGTGTTTTAACACCATATGTGACCCCTTAGGACCCCATATGACCTCTAACAATACTATATGAACCCTTAGGACATTATATGAACCATTAGGACCATGTGATGTCCTAAGGTGTCATACGGTGTTTTACCACCATGTGTGACCCCTTAAGACCACATATGACCCCTAACAACACCATATGACCCCTTAGGGGACTATATCAATTATTAGGACCATTTGATGTCCTATTGGTTCATATGGTTTCCTAAGGGGTCATACGGTGTTCTAACACCATGTGTGACCCCATATGACCCCTTAATACATGTTTGTACTATAAATATATTATTTTAATTAGTATATGATCTATTCTTTCCGTCTCTTCCCTTAATTTGAATACTCTTTATTTGTTTTAATTTAGTGATCTTTAATGATCTCTCTCTCTCTCTTTCTCTCTCTCTCTCTTGAATATTACATAACTAAGAAACAATAAAAACTTAACAATTTTAATTTAATGTTTTAATTTGAATGTTCATCGTGTGGGTGTGCGCTCATGTACACTTATGTAAATTCTAGCTTTATGGTCCACCTAGATAGATGGAGGATAAAGCTTCTCATGCATAGCCTACACAACATGAACATGTGCCAAATGGGTACCATATTTCATCACAGTGCCTAGGAGGTATAGAAATGGAGATCTATTCTAGATGATCCATAAATGGACCAATGTGTACAAGCATACATGCTAATCCATTTACGACAGTTTGTAGACATTGAGGGATTGTTTGGGGAGACACACATCATACTCCCCACAGGTTATTGATTCCAGTTTTAGACAATTGAGGGCTGAAGTGAGGGGTAGACATACCTTGGAGGATGTGCAAAAGGCAGTCCCCAAGGAAATCATTAAAGAATAATTTTTTTCCTAGTATTAGGAGAAGAGTAAGGTGAGAACATACTAGGTGACACGATGCATTGATCCACTAGTGGCAGCAAAGATATACCCATTTTTATTAGTTTCTCATGGTCATTATTCTAATACTGATCAAATACCATTATAATTTGCTTAGCAGGTGTAAGCTGACACTCACTTGGGTATGCAACCCAACCACCTTGACCTGACAGGATATTACAGATAGGGGAGGGTTAGAGTTGACCTGATAGAGATTTATATCATAGGGGTGATAAACAGGTGCCCACACATAGGTAGCTTGTTGGTCAGATATTTCTAGCAATAGCCCCAGCCCTCACCCCAACAACTAAGCATATTTTGATTGCTTCTCAGAGAGAAGCAACTGATACCATATGAGATATTTTATCAACAACAACCATACTTTTTTTAGATAAGCTGGGTAGATATATGATGACTTGACCACGTTCGAGATCATCCAAAAGTGCATCTTCCAGTCACAAGGTGTCTGATTTAGATCAGTATATTGCTTATGCCATCCCCTCACAAGATGATATAGCAGCTATATCAGGAGGTGCTCGGCATATTCGAATATCTCAGTATTTATCCAAGGACCTCTTACATGAATTCCATTTCATTTCATCCCAACTTTAGATACCATTGGTTGATGTTAGAGATGAGATTGTTAGAGGCATGCAAGCTACTACATCAACTCATACGTAGGGACATTCTCAACATTCTCATCACTCTATGTATGTTCTAGGTGACCCACCTACAGTTCAATCTATTGTTGCAAAGGAGGAGATACAAGTTGATCAGGTCCATACCATAGGTGAGGGCTTGGATTTATTTGAGCAACAACTACAGGATTTCAGTCGGATTGGTTATATGGATATGCTACTAGCATCAAACACTTCATCGATGCCTAGTATATTTTAATAGTCTATTTGATAATTTAATATCCATACATGTAGAGATATTTAATTTATATTCTACTTTTGTAGTGGTCGATTGGACATCCATTAGACTAGGACTCTCACTCAAAGGGTCTCTATGTTCAAGGCTGACATGATTTAGACCCATCTAACACTTTCTAGCATGTGTCAAGCTGCAGTATACATGTTTATCTTTATGTATACATGCACTTTGATAGACATAAATTGTTTCATTCAAACTTACTTTATATATAGACTTTCCTGGACATGTGTTGTTTGTTTACCTTTATATATACATTTGATAATTATGTATATAAATTTAAAATTAGATATATATACATCTTAATTGTACACATGTCCCCTTAAGACATGTATTCAAATTTACACATACATGTCCTTATTTAATATCTAATTTCATACAAATGCATTGAATGAAATGAATATGTATCCTAATTTAGTTTACATACGTATTAAATTATTTAAATAAATTACAAATTATCATATAAATTTTAAATTAGATATATGTACATCTTAATTGTACATGTCCACTTAAGACATGTATTCAAATTTACACATATATGTCTTAATTTAATACGAATTTTCATACAAATGCATTTAATTAAATGAATACATCCTAATTTACTAAAATACATACATACTAAATTATTTGAATAACTTACAAATTATGCACGTGCATTTAAAATTAGATATATAAATCCTAATTGTACATGTGACCCCATTAAGACCTATTCAAATTTACACGCATGTCCTAATTTAATATCAAATTTCAGACAAATTTGCATTTTTAATTAAATGAATACATGTCCTAATTTACTTTAAATACATGCTAAATTATTTTAACATCTTACAAATTGTGCATGTGCATTTAAAATTAGATATATACATCCTAATTATGCATGTCCCCTTAAGATATTTTCAACTCATACACATCCCAAATTACTTTACATACACATGTGTACTATTATTTAACATCTACATTAATCATAATCCTAATTTAATATAATTGAAATTTTCATATTTAACTAAAAGTATGTATGTATGTATGTATGTATGTATGTATGTAGGTATGTATGTATGTATGTATGTGTGTATGTGTGTATGTATGTATGTATATATATGTATATGTATATGTATATGTATATGTATATAGGTTATAGGATAAATTCTTGATTCTCTTCAGATTCATATGCAAAATCATGTACATAATGCAGATAGTGGAGACCAAGTAATTTATAGACCTTGATTATATAATTATATAAATTTGAACTTGGGTTTTTAAGAACTACATGTCATAATTTGTAAATTAAATATATAAATGCATGTATATACATACATATGTAAGATATATTTATTTTAAAATTTTGCTTAGATATATTTATTTACTTTCTTATGTACAAGCAAAGATGAAAAAATGGATCAAGACAAGATCCTATTTAGGAATTCAAATTTTATAAAATTTGAAGTACCATTGACAAGAAAAAGTGATTATAACATGCACAATATCAATGTTTGGAGACCAAATTTAGTGGACTATATTTGAAAATCCCCTAGTACAAAAATGTATATACACTTCTTTCCCTATAATATTATTTAAAATACTTTATAGTATTAAATATAATTTTGTCATCTATTTGTATTTGAAATATATAAAATGATTTATATTTATTATTATATATAATACTTAATATAATATAAATTATAATATTTTATATTTTGTATTATTCTTAAAAATATTTTTTAGTATTTATTTAGAGACGAAGAGATACTAGGAAATAATGACAATGATAGAAATATAAAGACCATCTATCTCCCTTAGCTTGCATGGGTAGGTGACTTGGCCTGGGTGATGGGTTTGCTCCCCATCGCTCTTAGGTTTGACTCCCTCTTGAGTTTAAGAGGGGGAATTGCTTGTGGGCTATAGATTCACCCCCAGGGGCTAGTCTCACCTCTGGCTCACCCTTAAAAGAAAACACAAGGCTAGGGTCATTGGGACTGGGGATACCCTTGGTATCAAAATAAGAAAAAAGAAAAAAAAAAATCTCTCCCTCTATATATATCCATTCATTTTTAATCCTCTCTCTATCTCTCTCCCTTATCTCTATCATATTACCTCTCCCTTCATCTCCACCCCTCTCTTCTCTATCTTTCTGACTATATCTACCTCTCAATCACTCCCTCTTTCTATCTGCCTCTCCCTCTCTACCTCTATTTCTATCACTCTCTCTAAATCTATATCTCTACTCTATCATATCTCTACCTCTCTCCTTCTCTATCTTTCTATTTATATGCATTTCTCTCTCCCTCTATCTCAATATCTCTCTCTCTCTCTCTCACTCACACACACCTTGTTTCTCCCTCCCTATCTCTATCTCTCTACCCTCTCTCTCCATTACTTATCTTTATCACCTCTTTTATCTTTCTTTCCTGCACCTCTCGCTCTCTCTCTCTCTCTCTCTCTCTCTCTCTCACACACACACACACACACACACACACACACAGACAAACACACATTATAGATCACATGTTCAAGTTCTAAGTCTTGATTGAAATTTTTGAAATCAAATTTGAATTTCATATATATTAAAAGGTGGTGTTTTGGTGACCTTTTGAGATTTACAATATGTTGGTGATCTTGTACATCATCATGCTTATGTATCTTAAGAAAAATAGACCTCTAGAGCTCATTTTGAACATGTAAATTTTTCAAGTACATATACAAGTATTTTAACAAATTATGTGTGTGTATATTTATGTATGTATGTATGGGTGAAACCACATTAATGGTTCCCACTTTTACCCATGAAGGAAATTTACGGGTGTGGGATTTTTTTTTAAATAGGTTCATATGAATTGAAATGATTCGCTCGAACTACCCTTATGCGTTCGAGTGAACCTTCTTGTGGGGGGGATGGTTCAAGCGAACCCTAATTGAAAAAAGGGTTCACATAAAATATTATTTTTTAGGAGGTTCGCTCAAACCACCCCCCCCCCCCCCTTTGAGAGAACCTCTAACGACCATTATTTTAAACTATCTATATAAACCAGAAATGACAGATGAACTTTCATTTTCAACTTGTCATCTAGGCTCCATTGAGGTTGTTAGAGAGAACGCTACGTGGAGATTTCATGAGTGAGTCCCATCAACACTAGTCAACACTCGTTAGTAGTTGTCATTCGACCTACGTTGTTCCTAGTGCACAAAATTACCCTTTTTCTTGTTTAATAGTGTGATTTTTTTGTTAAATTTATTTTAAAAATTAGTAAATAAAATAGTTTTTGTTTTTTAATTAGATAATTATGTATTTATTATTTTTCTCATCATTTTAGAAAAATGTTAGGAAAAAATTAGAAAACTTAGATACTAAATTAAAACATGGAAAAATGTTAGAAAAACTAGATAATAAATTAAAACATTATAAAAATTAGAACCTGTGTGATCCATTTTAACATCCTAGTACACAACATGACCCCTAAGGACACCATATGAACCCTTAGGACAATATGATGTCCTAAGGGGTCATATGGTGTTCTAACACCATGTGTGACCCCTAACGACACCAAATGACCCCTTAGAACACTATATGAACCATTAGGACCATATGATGTCATAATGGTTCATATGGTGTCCTAAAAGGTCATACGATGTTCTAACACAAAGTGTGACCCCTTATGACCCCTAACGACACCAAATGACCACTCAAGACACTATATGAACCATTAGGACCGTACGATGTCCTAATGATTCATATGGTGTCCTAAGGGGTCATATGTTATTTAAACACCATGTGTGGCCTCTTAGGACCCCTTATGATCCCTAACGACACATACGACCCTTTAAGACACTATATGAACCACTAGGATCATATGATGTTCTAATGGTTCATATGGCATCCTAAGGGTTCATATGATGTTTTAACACCATGTGTGACCCCTTAGGATCCCATATGACCCTAATGACACCATATGACCCCTTATGACACTATATAAACCCTTAGGACCATATAATGTCCTAATGGTTCATATGCTATCCTAATGGTTCATATGGTGTCCTAAGGGGTCATACGGTGTTCTAACACCATGTGTGATCCCTTAGGACCCGAAATGACTCCTAACGACACCATATGACCCCCTAGGACACTATATGAATCATTAGGACCATATTATGTCCTAATGGTTCATATTTTGTCCTAAGGGGTCATATGGTGTTCTAACACCATGTGTGACCCCTTAGGACCCCATATGACCCCTAACGACACTATATGTCCCCTTAGGACATTATATGACCCATTAGGATCATACGATGTCCTAATGGTTCATATGATGTGCTAAGGTTTCATACAGTGGTTTAACACCATGTGTGATGTCTTAAGATCCCATATGACCCCCAATGATACCAAATGACCCCTTAGAACACCATATGAACCATTGGGACCATATGATATCCTAATGGTTCATATGGTGTCCTAAGGGGTCATATGGTGTTTTAACACCATATGTGACCCCTTAGGACCCCATATGACCTCTAACAATACTATATGACCCCTTAGGACCCCATATGACCTCTAACAGTACTATATGACCCCTTAGGACATTATATGAACCATTAGGACCATGTGATGTCCTAAGGTGTCATACAGTGTTCTAACACCATGTGTGACCCCTTAAGACTGCATATGACCCCTAACAACACAATATGACTCCTTAGGGCACTATATTAATTATTAGGACCATTTGATGTCCTAATGGTTGATATGGTTTCCTAAGGGGTCATACAGTGTTCTTACACCATGTGTAACCCCATATGATCCCTTAATACATGTTTGTACTGTAAATATATTATTTTAATTAGTATATGATCTCTTCTTTCCCTCTCTTCCCTTAATTTGAATACTCTTTATCTATTTTAATTTAGTGATCTTTAATGATCTCTCTCTCTCTTTCTCTCTCTCTCTCTCTCTCTCTCTCTCTCTCTCTTGAATATTACATAATTAAGAAACAATAGAAACTTAACAATTTTAATTTAATGTTTTAATTTGAATGTTCATCGTGTGTGTGTGCGTGCTCATGTACACTTACATAAATTCTAGCTTTATGGTCCACCTAGATAGATGGAGGATCAAGTTTCTCATGCATAGCCTACACAACATGAACATGTGCCAAATGGGTACCATATTTCGTCACAATGACCAGGAGGTGTAGAAATGGAGATCTATTCTAGATGAGCCATAAATGGACCAGTGTGTACAAGCATACATGCTAATCCATTTATGACAGTTTGTAGACATTGAGGGATTGTTTGGGGAGACACACATCATATTCCCCACGGGTTATTGATTCCAGTTTAAGACAATTGAGGGCTGAAGTGAGGGGTACACATACCTTTTAGGATGTGCAAAAGGCAGTCCCCAAGGAAATCATTAAAGAATAATTTTTTTCCTAGTATTAGGAGAAGAGTAAGGTGAGAACATACTAGGTGACACGATGCATTGATCCACTAGTGGCAGCAAAGATATACCCATGTTTATTAGTTTCTTGTGGTCATTATCCTAATACTGATCAAATACCATTATAATTTGCTCAGCAGGTGTAAGCTGACACTCACTTAGGTATGAAACCCAACCACCTTGACCTGAAAGGATATTACAGATAGGGGAGGGTTAGAGTTGACCTGATAGAGATTTATATCATAGGGGTGATAAACAGGTGCCCACACACAGGCAGCTTGTTGGTTAGATATTTCTAGCGATAGCCCCAACCCTCACCCCAACAACTAAGCATATTTTTATTGCTTCTCAGAGAGAAGCAACTGATACCATATGAGATATTTTATCAACAACAACCATACTTTTTTTAGATAAGATGGGTAGATATACAATGACTTGACCATGTTCGAGATCATCCACAAGTGCATCTTCTAGTCACAAGGTGTCTAATTTAGATCAGTATATTACTTATGCCATCCCCTCACAAGATGATATAGCAGCTATATCAGGAGGTGCTTGGCATATACAAATATCTCAGTATTTATCCGAGGACCTCTTACATGAATACCATTTCATTTCATCCCAACTTCAGATACCATTGGTTGATGTTAGAGATGAGATTCTTAGAGGCACGCAAGCTACTGCATCAACTCATACGTAGGGACATTTTCAACATTCTCATCACTCTATGTATGTTCCGGGTGACCCACGTACAGTTCAATCTGTTGTTGCAAAGGAGGAGATACAACTTGATTAGGTTCATACCATAGATGAGGGCTTGAATTTATTTGAGCAACAACTACAGGATTTCAATCAGACACTTCATCGATGCCCAGTATATTTTAATAGTCTATTTGATAATTTAATATCCATACATGCAAAGATATTTAATTTATATTCTACTTTTTTAGTGGTCGATTGGACATCCATTAGACCAGGACTCTCACTTAGAGGCTCTCTCTGTTCATGGTTGACATGATTTAGACCCATCTAACACTTTCTAGCATGTGTCAAGCTGTAGTATACATGTTTATCTTTATGTATACATGAACTTTCATACACATAAATTGTTTCATTCAAACTTACTTTATATATAGACTTTCCTAGACATGTGTTGTTTGTTTACCTTTATATATACATTTGATAATTATGTATATAAATTTAAAATTAGATATATATACATCTTAATTGTACAAATGTCTCCTTAAGACATGTATTCAAATTTACACATACATGTCCTAATTTAATATCTAATTTCATACAAATGCATTGAATGAAATGAATATGTATCCTAATTTAGTTTACATACATATTAAATTATTTAAATAAATTACAAATTATCATTTAAATTTTAAATTAGATATATGTACATCTTAATTGTACATGTCCACTTAAGACATGTATTCAAATTTACACATATATGTCTTAATTTAATACGAATTTTCATACAAATGCATTTAATTAAATGAATACATCCTAATTTACTAAAATACATACATACTAAATTATTTGAATAACTTACAAATTATGCATGTGCATTTAAAATTAGATATATACATCGTAATTGTACATGTGACCCCATTAAGACCTATTCAAATTTACACACATGCCCTAATTTAATATCAAATTTCAGACAAATTTGAATTTTTAATTAAATGAATACATGTCCTAATTCACTTTACATACATGCTAAATTATTTTAACAACTTACAAATTGTGCATGTGCATTTAAAATTAGATATATACATCCTAATTCTGCATGTCCCCTTAAGATATTTTCAGCTCATACACATCCCAAATTACTTTACATACACGTGTACTATTATTTAACATCTACATTAATCATAATCCTAATTTAATATAATTGAAAATTTCATATTTAACTAAAAGTATGTATGTATGTATGTATGTATGTATGTATGTATGTGTCTATGTGTGTATGTATGTATGTATATATATGTATATGTATATGTATATGTATATGTATATGTATATGTATATGTATATGTATATGTATATGTATTTGTATATGTATATAGGTTCTAGGATAAATTCTTGATTCTCTTCAGATTCATATGCAACATCATGTACATAATGCAGATAGCGGAGACCAAGTAATTTATAGACCTTGATTATATAATTATAAAAATTTGAACTTGGGTTTTTAAGAACTACATGTCATAATTTGTAAATTAAATATATAAATACATGTATATACATATATATGTAAGTGTAGCATCCTAAAATTGTGACACTTGCAATTTCGACTGCATTTGGGTCTTCACGATGGCGACGCAACGTTGAACCTGAATGGAGACCCTGAAACTTGTTTACGACATCAAAAACTGCATCTTTTGTGCACCTTGGCCTAATCCTCCTTGCACCCTGTTGTCCTCGGAGGTGGGACCATGGCGCCCAGCGCCCTAGTCCCTCAGGACCATGGCACCTAGCGCCCTGGTCCCTGGCCCTATTTTGGGCCTAGTTCCTTTTTGGGCATCGGGTCTTCAAGTTTGCAAATTGGAAAATAATCTTCCTAGGTCAGCCTAAGGTCGGAAAAATCAATCTCCTAACCCTAATTGACAATTATATAAACTACATTTCCCCTCTCAGAAAGGGTAGAGATGGTAGATGAAAGAAACATACGTAGCGGAAGCAATATTGAAACATTCAAGCATTCAAGCATCCCTTCAAGCAATTGAGAATTCTAAATCTCCATTCAAGGCTAAGTGTTGCATTCAAGACAAGGATTCAACCATTGAAGAGGAGATCACATACAACATACAACATACAACATCATTTACACCTTAGCATGTAAGAATACAAACATTCTTACAACAAGAGATGAATAGATCCCCCTTCGTTTCGCGGATTTTTTAGAGGACCGTGTGCACGCCGGGCACCATCATCCCATCAACTTTCACTCAAACTTGTAGGACAGCATCATCTCAACATTTTACTACTAATTCTAGGTCCGCAGCTTCATCCCATGTTTCTATTTCTGTCTGCAAACGAATCTTTCTTACTTTCACCTAAACTCCTAATTCAATCCTTCTATCTACATTCTTTACAAAAGAGGGTAGCCTTGCTGTCTCAACCCTTGAAAATCATTTAGAATTCAATCTTGCATTGTGTGGGATTGGATCTTGTGAGCTTCAACCCCTCTTTTGAATGTAAAGTCTCTCCTAAGTGAAAACCGTCAATCCTAGTGACCTCCTTTCTCTCTCTTTGGAGTGGGGGGGGGAACACCTAGGGTTCAATTTTCCGCTTTACATTTTGGTGAACCCGAGGTGAACATCCTAATTCTAATTATTCATGGTTAGATCTAAAAATTTTGCTTCCTTAATTGCATTTCCATCTTTTGCAAATTTTAGAGGTTAATTGCATAAAAACCCTAAATTTTCTTTTTTGTAATTAAGCTTGTGAAATGTTTAATTGTTAATGCTTGTTTCAGATCTACCCTTCTATTGCAAATTGTCAATTCATATTTGTGCTTTAATTCTAAAAATTAAGTGGTTAAGTGTCAAAACCCTAATTTTTAAAACCCTCTTGATTCAACCTTTGATCGACAATTTCACTGATCAAAACACCTCCAAATCGGCTGTAACTTTGGATTCCGCAACAAAATAACAATATCTCTCATCCCTGAAAATTTTGAAAAAAGTTACGAGGATTGTGTGCACCCCGAGTGCCATTGTCCTTGACATTTTTTCTGAAATTTCGGGAGCTAGATCTTACTGTATTTTTCTGCTAGAATCCAGGACCTTGGCTGATTTCATCAAATCTAACACTTTCAAAATTAAAGTCAAAGTTGGTTTAGTGATTGCTTGGATTAAGGCTTCTAATCATTCAAAAATTGGTGAAATTGAAATTTTGTGTCAAAATTGTGTTCTTACTGTCCTAAATCTGAAAAGTGTGTTGGCATTCATTCAAAGTTTCAATGCTTTATTCAAATTTTTGCAATTTGTGACTTTTGAAATTAAGTGTTTAATTGCACCAACCTTGATTTCCGCTTTCAAAATTGAATTTTGCATGAAATTGAGTCAACTTTTAAATTTCAAAGCTTGCATTGCTCTTAGTATTCCCTCTAAAATCATAAAATTCAAAATTTCAGTTTCCCTCTCTTTTTCAAAATTCAAATTTTGCATTTTTCAACAATCTTGGTAGGGTTCAATTTTGAGATTGCAAATTTAATTTGGCCTATCTACAGATCATAAAATCACTCAATTTTTTTAGATTAGCTTTAAAATCATCATAACTTTCATCCCTGAAATTTTCAAAAAAAGTTGCGAGGACCGTGTGCACTCCATTCGCCATGGTCCCTAACATTTTTTCCAAAATTTCGAGAGATTGTCGTGATTTCATTTAATAGCTTAAATCTAGGAGATTGGCTGATTTTATTGAAATTTTCTACCTCTAAATTCAAAATCTTCTCTCCCTCTAGTGCATGAGTTTTACAACAATAAGCCCTACTTACACTATTCCTGTTAGACGAAGCCTTAGAATTAAGTCTTTCCAAGGTTTAATTACCGAGGAGATGGAACCTAATTTGAATGGCCTTTTTAACCAGGACATGGGTAATTCCTCTAATCCTCCTAATGATGAAGAAGATCTCCATGAGGTTTCTGTAGAACAACTTTCGAAATTGGATAACCAATTTGATGGTTTTCAGCAATGGGTGTCTCAAGAATACCCTGATAGTCAAGCTCTTTCATTAATTAAGGGTCCAAAACGTATGGTTCAAAGTGATAAGAATGGAATTGATATTTTGCGTGGTATTGCACACATTGTGGATTCGAATGTGATGCCTATGAAGAGTCGTGCTGAAATTTTAGGTTATACACAACCTCCTACTCAAGTCAATCATTCTATTCCTTTGACAACTTCTATTGCTAGTATACCTACTTTTACATCAAACATAATGACTACTTCAATAAAAGACATTCCGCCTATGATCACCAGTCATGGGGGCAATCCTTCCTCTTCAGTCAACCCTCTTCCTTCATTCAATCTGACTTCTTCATTCATTCATTCAATGAGTGTCCCTATTACATCTCCACAAATGAACATGACGCAAGGGGGCAATTCATTCAACCATTCCATTCCTCCTTGTAGTGCTCCTCTTTTCCAATCATCTCCTATGACTAACCCTCATAGTGTCCCACCACCTTACTCTCAATCAATACCTTCTTTTAATAACATAATACCTCCATCACAATCTAACATGTCTAATATGATCTCTTCGACTGAAGTGACCATTAACAATCTTGCACAAACTGTCTCTTCTTTATAGCAACAAATTGCCTCTATGAATCAATCTAAGTTTAGTGTGCCCACATTTGATGTTGCGAGCCCACTTTCTCTTGACATTGTTCGAGCTATCCCTCCTAAGCATGTTGAAATCCCGCAGTTGGAACTTTATAATGGTAAAGGTGATCCTCTAACACATGTTAAGACCTTTCAAACAATATGTACCGATTTTGCTCATGACCAAAGGTTGCTTGCAAAACTATTTACTAGAACATTAAGAGATAAGGCTCTACAATGGTATTGCTCGTTGCCTTCCTATTCTATTACTTCTTTCCAACAACTCGCAAATGCTTTTATTCAACAATTTCAAAACAATATAGGTCCTAAAGTTACTTTGATTGATTTAATGCATTGTAAACAAGGTGTTAAAGAAAAAGTGACTGATTTCATTGGTAGATATAAGCATTTGTGTGCTCAAATTTCTTTTCCAGTACCTGAAAATGATATTCAAAGAATCTTTATTTCTAATTTACAAAAAGATATTAGAGAAAAACTTCTGTTTTCTGAGTTTACTTCTTTCCAACAGTTGTGTGCAACTCTTCACAATTATCAACTGACTGTGAGTCAAATGGAACAAGCAAATCCTATGGCTCCGAGTGATAAGGGTGATAGTAGTCAACAACCATTTGGGAAGTTTAAACCGAACAAAGAGTTCGTTAAGTTCAATGAAAACATCATCAACAACAATGTGAATGCAGCATCAGGTGTGCCTCCTATTTCTAAGTTTTTCAAGAAAGAAAGAAAGTTTACTCCTTTGAATGAATCATTGCATAGTATTAAGAATAAGTTATTGGAACAAAATGTGCTTAATCTCCCTCCTATAAAGCAAATAGATCCTGCAAAGATTAATTCACCCTATTTTGATAACAAATCTTTTTGTCAATTTCATCATCAACTTGGGCATGATACTGAAAAATGTTTTCCTTTAAAGGGTAAAATTCAAGGTTTGATTAATAATAATACTATCTCTATTTCTAGTGTGAATGATAAAGGTAATACATTTGTAGCTCCTCCTAACCAAAATCTTAAGATTTTTACTGATCCATTACCTTCTCATACCTCTAATGCGATTGAGACTAATGATTCCTCTTTCTCACCTGATGGTCTTGTGCCTATGACTCTGAATGTGATTAACTTTGTAGAGCAACGGAAAATCCCTAAAGAACCTTCCATCACATTTGATTCCAATGAAACTATCAAAGCACCTAATGGTCCTTTATATATAGTTGCAAAAGTCAAGAATACACCTTGTTGTGGAGTGCTTATTGATCCTTCTTGCATGGTTAATGTCATTTCTAAAGAATTTCTTTTTACTTTGCAATTGAATCAAGTGATCTATGACAAAACAAATTTGGTTGTGAAACTATTTGATGCATTTTCTTCTCCTGCAATTGGTTCTATTACATTACCTATTGAGGTTCATAACAAATCCCTTGATGTGAGCTTTGCTATTATTCCATCATCTGAACAATTTTGTGTGAAGCTTGGCTATCCTTGGCTATCTTCCATGAAAGCTATTGCTTCTCCTATTCACAAGTGTTTGAAATTTCCCCATAATGGTGAAGTTGTTACTATCAATCATAGTCTCTTTAAACCAGCTGAAAGAACTTCTAGCGTTCTTATTGATTATTTTTGGCCTAAACAATTCCAATCTCTTCCACCGCGAAGTGATCATCTTTTCAAATCTTATCAAAAGTGGAAAAAAGATATGATCCTATCTCTAAGTGAACCTAGAACACCCAAACTTGATATTCCTATTGTTCTTGAGAAGGAAGTTCTTCCTTTGAAAGATAAAACTAATGTCTTTCCTCAAGAAGATTCCCAACCCATTCCTATGGATGTGACTATGTCTATGTCTAATAAAATTTCTAAAAGTAGACCTATACCTCCTCATCATGATGGACTTGGTCTCCTTCCTAAACCAAATATTCCTCCTTTATATGGAGCAGTTCCTCCTCCTTCCTCTTATAAAGAGAAGAGACCTTCCTCTTCTCCTATTGACCAACCTAAGAGACCACAACCTAAACACCCAAGTGATAAGGATGAGAACATTCCTCCTCCTCAATCTTCTCAACTTCCTACTAAGACTAGATGAAATCGTTCTACGCGCGAACGCCGACGAAAGCATCATCTTAGAGCTTGTGTAGCTGCTTCTCAAACTTTGCAATCTCCAAAAACACCTTCAGCTAGTATTATTCCATTTTCTCCTCAGTCGAAAATTGAGCCAAAATCTCCTAAACATAAGATGCATGATGGTTTTGATCCTGTGCGAGTTAAAGATTCTATTTTTATAAATCTTGATGATGATATAGATGAAAATGTTATTTATGATGAAAATACTACTTCTCTTTCTTCTGATAATGAATATGAATTTGTTGATATTGATAACCATTTATCTAACGAATTTTCTAAAACACCTATCCTAGCTCCTAAACAAGAACAACATGGCTTGGAACATGAACATAGCCCTTGTTTGGATCTTGTGATAGCTCCATCTGCTGTGTTGGATGTTCCTCCTCTAGCGTGTTTCCTGCCTTCCCAAAATATTGATCAGCAAGATCGGGGGGTGGATGACATGCTAGACTAGTTTCATTAGCATAGCAGACTCTCTCCTCCTCTCTTTCTTTTGTTACTTCTTCTATGTGTTATTCTCATTCTTCTATTTGTTGTCCTTAATGTTGTCTACTTGAGGACAATGCAAAGCATTGAGATCTCTTTTGGTCTCTCTCATGTTGACTCAAAAGACACATGTGTTCCCTTCTTCTAGGTGACCTTCCTTGATTGGGGAATGAAGAATAATTATGCATACATACATATGATATACATGAATTATCATATAGCATACTGACCCTGACGAAAGCGAAGTCACCTCGTGCTTTATGTTTTGTGTCTATTATCCTTGGGTTTATCTCACACTTGGGGGCTAAATCTTTGTGATAAAGTGCTCCTTTCCCTTCTCATTTCTTATGTGTATCACTACCTTAAAGAAATCACCCCCATTGAGGCATGTACGATCGCTTTAACATAGGGGGGCATACACCCCGTCCATATCCCTTCAGGATACTTGAAAATTTCTTCACAAACTTAGCTTTGCCTTGAAAATTTTTAGTATTGTTCTTGCATGACTCATAGTGAGAGAACCTTACTACTGACAATCATGGTTCTCCCTCGCGATCTTCCCTTTTACTTTGTCAATCGAAGCCATAAGATCCATAGTCCACTAGGGGCTTGGTGTATCTTGCCTCCTTGACGTGGTGAAAGTCTTTCAAATGTTGTTTCCTTGTACTTTACCAGAAGTATGGGCATATGCTTATACTCCCACTAAAGTGGGGGCTAAATGTAGCATCCTAAAATTGTGACACTTGCAATTTCGACTGCATTTGGGTCTTCACGATGGCAACGCAACATTGAACCTGAATGGAGACCATGAAACTTGTTTACGACATCAAAAACTGCATCTTTTCTGCACCTTGGCCTGATCCTCCTTGCACCCTACTGTCCCGGGAGGTGGGACCATGGCCCCCAGCACCCTGGTCCCTGGCCCTATTTCGGGCCTGGTTCCTTTTTGGGCATCGGGTCTTCAAGTTTGCAAATTGGAAAATAATCTTCCTAGGTCGGCCTAAGGTCAGAAAAATCAGTCTCCTAACCCTAATTGACAAGTATATAAACTACATTTCCCCTCTCAGAAAGGGTAGAGATGGTAGATGAAAGAAACATACGTAGCGGAAGTGATATTCAAACATTCAAGCATTCAACAATCCCTTCAAGCAATTGAGAATTCTAAATCTCCATTCAAGGCTAAGTGTTGCATTCAAGACAAGGATTCAACCATTGAAGAGGAGATCACATACAAAATACAACATACAACATCATTTACACCTTAGCATGTAAGAATACAAACATTCTTACAATAAGAGACGAACAGATCCCCCTTCGTTTTGCGGATTTTTCGAAGGACCGTGTGCACGCCGGGCGCCATTGTCCCGTCAACTTTCGCTCAAACTTGCAGGATAGCATCGTCTCAACATTTTACTACTAATTCCAAGTCTGCAGCTTCATCCCATGTTTCTATTTCTGTCTGCAAATGAATCTTTCTTACTTTCACCTACACTCCTAATTCAATCCTTCTATCTACATTCTTTACAAAAGAGGGTAGCCTTGCTATCTCAACCCTTGAAACTCATTTAGAATTCAATCTTGCATTGTGTGGGATTGGATCTTGTGAGCTTCAACCCCTCTTTTGAATGTAAATTCTCTCCTAAGTGAAAACCGTCAATCCTAGTGACCTCCTTTCTCTCTCTTTGGAGTGGGGGGGGGAACACTGAGGATTCGATTTTCTGCTTTACAGTAAGATATATTTATTTTAAAATTTTGCTTAGATATATTTATGTACTTTCTTATGTACAAACAAAGATGAAAAAATGGATCAAGACAAGATCCTATTTGGGAATTCAAATTTTATAAAATTTGAAGTACCATTGACAAGAAAAAGTGATTATAACATGCACAATATCAATGTTTGGAGACCAACTTTAGTGGACTATATTTGAAAATCAAGTGATCATCATGATGAATGGCTTGGTAAGAACCTTTATATGTCATAAATGAATATACATGACAGGTTGTGGACCCTTGTGATCAGTATTTGATGCTATTCATTTTTCTACTCTAAGAGGAAGCATTACTTTACACGTTGTATAAAATACATAAATGATCACCCTTGAGGGTCAATATCTTAATGCCTAATGTGTTTCCTATTGAGAGAACCTCAGGACACCATTTACTATTTTTCCCAAGTCTAGTCCTGTTGCCATTTGTTCAGTTTATTACTTACACAATGTAAAGTTCATCAAAGTGGCCTTTTGTGGACATCAATATCTTGCATCCAGATGACTCCCATACCAAACCAATTTGTCCCTACAATTTTATATACTACAAGGAACTACTGTGCAAAATTTTCAAGGTCGTAGCAGCTTAATTGACATTTTTACAAAACCCAAATTGTATGTGATTTATTCAATTTTGAATATTTCAGTATGCAAGAACTTCGAGAATGCCATCTTGGAGAATTAATATTTTTACAACTATTAATCTTCAAGCAAAACCATATTGCAAACTTGCTTATGTCACTTCCATGCACATTCTTGCAAGTTTGCATGGTCGTCAGATTCCATTTCATAGTTTTTCAAATATCCGACTTTTCATGTTTTGAGTTTACAAAATAGCGTTTGTTCAAGGCATCTTTAGAGGCTGTCTTCAATAGTAAATATTTTACACACTGAGATGAGTTCTACAAAACCATTTGTTGTTGTACATTTTTCATTTATATGTATGCATTCTCACCAATTTCATGATCATTGGACATCATTTGATAATTTTTTTAAGGCCAAAACTAGATGAAGTTTGCAGAGATTTGATTAAGTTCATGACAGTTTCAGAATGGTCAACTTTGACCTTGAATATCTTATAGAGAAATTGGAAATATGCAAATCCCTTTGGCAAGATTATTCATTGTATCTTAATAAATTCATATGTCTAATGGTGACCTCTAAGGTGAAGATTTGATAATTTCTCAAAGGTCATTTTGAATGCCGTAGAGACAAATTTTGACCAAAATACAAATTTTAAAATTTAAAGAACAACCCAGTTCATAATTTTATCTCAAATATGAGCAGCTCTAATTTCATGGGTCTAGGAATCATAAAACACTCACAATAAAATCTCTAAAGAGGACTAAAAGGACTTCATCTAAGAGACATTTTGAAGTCTCTTAGATATCTAAGAGGCATGACATATCTAAGAGATAGTTGTGGAGACTCTTAAATAAGTGAAGATTCTTAGATAAGTTTCATCAAAGAAACATTTTGAAGTCTCTAAGATATCTAAGAGTCATGGCATATCTAAGAGACACTTTTGATGCCTCTTAGATAAGTGAGATCTCTTAGATAAGTTGTTATGTGAAATTTTCATGGGAGAAAGAAATTTTGGATTTTTACTCAAAGATTTGTATTTTACTAGTAGAGTGAAAATGCAAAATAGAACTGCAATTTCATTTATCTAGAAGTGAAAATGAAAATATTTGTAGAATATGCTAATGACTTATTTTTTAGCGAAGATATTGGAAGATAAAGTTAAATGTTTTCAAGGGAGATAATATGGGCAAAAAAAAAGCCGCCAAATGAAAATTGTTATTCACTAGAGGATCATGATAATGGAAAAACTGATTTTCTGCCAGCCTATAGTATTTCACTCGAAAGTAAAATATTTTTATAGAAGATTACAAAGGTGGTAAAAATACAAATAAAGGATCATGGAAGAAAAATATTTACAAGCAGGAGATGAAATATTTTATTAATGAAACATATAATTATTTTAAGTCTTTATGTATCTAGGCAAATAATTAAATTAATAACTTTATAGCCAAACAATGTAACAATCTGAAATGCTCCTTCATTTTGTATAAGAAGGAAATTAGGACTAGTGAGGATAAAAAAAAGGGAAGAAATGGTAATAACACCATTATAAAAAGACTCCTATAAAATGTTTATCTTCTTCTTAATATTGTCAACAAAATAGAATTGAATGCTTTCTAGATTTGGTTTCACCTTTTATATTCGCTAAAGTAGTCAAGATTATTTGAGGATTTCTATATATTGTGGATTTATTATTCTATTAGTTTGAATATCAAGGGTATTTCAGATTGACCCAAGAATTTTTAACATTTTTATATGATTTGTCTATTTGGTTCTCTTAAGGAGAGATTAAATTCATGTTGATAAATCATAGTAATAAGGTAACTCATTAGATATGTAAGAAGTCAAATAATTGACAGATTCATACAAGGTATGAATCTAAAAAATGTCTAATAGGATGATGCAAAACCATTAAAGAGACATAAGATTGGCTCTCATGTACAATGGATAGAAGGCACTGATCACCTAAAAAAAAATCTTAAAATATTACTTTTACATATATTTTTTAGTTTTAGTTTTAGAGGTAGGAGTAGGAAGTAGGCATGTACTTGCAACTATCTATTTCAGACATTCATGTCAGTTTGAAGTAGAGGGTGATTTAGTTAAGATATTATAATCTTCTTAAACACATTGAAGGTACACCTACCTTGGTATTGCAAAACCAGAAGTACAAGGGAGTTTCATCATTTTTTATCAAACCCATTCGTTGACAAAATTTGATGTTGAGCCTAATCACAAAACTTGGGATACTTTTAGGGTTCAACAACTTGCAATTTTGGGAACCAACAAATTGGTGACTTGGATGGGGACACACATGAAAGATTATCATTGGGGAGATTCATGAATTGTTGAACTTGGAGTTTATTGCAGCTTGTTTTGAAATTGTAAAAGGTGGCTCTACTGGAGTGATGAATCCATAAAATAATTTGGTATAGGTTGATCAGGTCCATATCATAGATGAGGGCTTGGATTTATTTGAGTAGCAGCTATGGGATTTGGGCCGGACTAGTTATATGGATATGCTACTAGCATCAGACACTTCATCGATGCCTAGTATATTTTAATAGTCTATTTGATAATTTAACATCCATACATGTAGAGATATTTAATTTATATTCTACTTTTGCAACGGTATATTGGACATCCATTAGACTAGGACTCTCACTCAGAGGATCTCTTTGTTCATGGCTGACATGATTTAGACCCATCTGGCACTTTCTAGTATGTGTCGGGTTGCGGTACACATGGACTTTCATAGACATATTGCTACATTCAAACTTATTTTATATATAGACTTTCCCAGATATGTGTTGTTTGTTTACCTTTATATATACATTTGATAATTATGTATATAAATTTAAAATTAGATATATATACATCTTAATTGTACATGTGTCCCCTTAAGACATGTATTCAAATTTACACATACACATCCTAATTTAATATCTAATTTCATACAAATTCATTGAATGAAATGAATATGTATCCTAATTTAGTTTACATACATATTAAATTATTTAAATAAGTTACAAATTATCATATAAATTACAAATTAGATATATGCACATCTTAATTGTGCATGGCCCCTTAAGACATGTATTCAAATTTACACATATATGTCTTAATTTAATATTAAAATTTCATACAAATGCATTTAATTAAATGAATACATCCTAATTTACTAAAATACATACATACTAAATTATTTGAATAACTTACAAATTATGCATGTGTATTTAAAATTAGATAATACATCCTAATTATACATGTGACCCCATTAAGACCTATTCAAATTTACACACATGTCCTAATTTAATATAGAATTTGAGATAAATTTGCATTTTTAATTAAATGAATACATGTCCTAATTTACTTTACATACATGCTAAATTATTTTAACAACTTACAAATTGTGCATGTGCATTTAAAATTAGATATATACATCCTAATTGTGCATCTCCCCTTAAGACATTTTCAACTCATACACCTCCCAATTTACTTTACATACACACATGTACTATTATTTAACATGTACATTAGTCATACATACTAATTTAATATATTTGAAAATTGCATATTTAACTAAATGTGTGTATGTATGTATCTATGTATGTATGCATGCATGCATGTATGTATGTATGTATGTATGTATGTATGTATGTATGTATGTATGTATGTATGTATGTATGTATGTATGTATATGTATATGTATGTATGTATGTATGTATGTTTATATATATTAATATATATATGTATATGTACATGTCCATGTACATGTATATGTATATGTATATGTATATGTATATTAAATATATACATGCATTTATATACACACATATGTAAGAGATTTATTTTAAACGTTTGCCTAGATATACTTATCGACTTTCTTATATACAAAAAAAGATGAAAAAATGGATCAAGACAAGACCCTATTGGGAATTCAAATTTTGTAAAATTTGAAGTACCATTGACAAGAAAAAGTGATTATAACATACACAATATCAACGTCTAGAGACCAACTCTAGAGGACTATATTTCAAAATCGGGTGATTGTCATGATGAATGGCTTGGTAGGAACCTTTATATGTCATAAATGGATATATATGACAAATTGTGGACCCTTGTGACCAATATTTGATATAGTCAATTTTTGTACTCTAAGAGGAAGCATTACCTTGCACATTGGATAACATACATAAATGACCACCCTTGACGGTCAATATCTTGGTGCCTAATGTGTTTCCTATCAAACCAATTATTCCCCACAATTTTCCTAACTATAACGAACCCCTATGTCTATTTGGAGAAGCTCACGACACCATTTACTATTTTTCCCAAGTCTAGTCCAATTGCCATTTGTTCAACTTATTACTTGGGTAAGTGCACCAAGATGGTGAACAGAAAAGTGGCCACATGCTAAAAAAAACCCAAATTTTTCATAACTCGTGCGGGTTCTAAAAATTCAGAAATGTGCTAGGCTTGGTAACACCAAGCCTAGAGAAAAATAATTTAAAAAACCAAAAGTTCCTCAAAACCCATACAGGTTTTGAGAAACATTATTTTTGGGTGTAGGCCATGGGTTTTGGCCATTTTCAATGCCAAAACCCATGGAACAATAGCAAGGAAAAACCAAAAAAGCTTAGAAGCCACACGGGTTTGCAACTATTTTGGATTTTCCCAACATTGAGAGCAATTTTCAACAATTGCACCCCATTGAATATGTAAGATTTGATTGGTTTAATTATTTTTGTTTGCATTTTAATTGAAGTAGGGTTTTTTAATTGATTTAAGTTTTGTTTTTATTAATTTGATGTCAGATTCTTCAAGCAATCCCCCATAACTAAATAGACAACAAAGACCTCCTCTTGCACAAGCAACATAAGAAAACCATGTAAACATTGCACAAGAGCAACAAGAAAACCCTCAAAATCCTCAAAATGTTTCTCCTCAACAACCACCGACACCCTGAAACCCTCCATGTCCTCCAATAGATCATGTAGATGCCACACAAGAGGATCTCATCAATCACCTTACACAAAATAATGCCAAAATTTCTATATTGGTGAATAGGTTGAGGTCCTCTAGCCTTGAGCACCACTCAATCCTCTCTAGAACACTAGAAACAATGGCTTATATTGCAAATGAGGTATCTAGGGAGGTTACAAAATGGGGTTCATGGAGGGATAGATGTCGAACATTTTATGCGCATGGGTTGTCATATGATCAAGTGAAGAAAAAGGGCATAGGTAAAGCTGACATATGTGCTCTTTTCACTGATCTTGTTACCAGTAACAACCTATAACTAAATAGGACTCAGTTTCCTATACATTGGTGTGTTCATGCTAGGCTAAAAGAATCTTTTTGGGATAGGTGGTATACGGTCTTTGACCAACCACCTTTTAATAATTGGGAGGTGATTCTATATTTTTTGAGAAAGTTGTATTGTGAGTTTATCCTTGGCGAGAAGCTGAATTACTTTGACATCCGATAATTTTAGGGTAGAGGTAGAGGCTCTTTGCATGATAGACCTGGGGCCCATAGGGTGGTAGAGCCATAGCATAGGAGGCTTACAGCTCCTAAACCCATGGTTCATGTCATTGTTACTATATCCTTGAAGGATTCTATGGAATTACGGACTCTTCAGGCAGTTGTATTATTGACTGATGTCATTGTTCAACATGGCACACAGTTGGTTAGAGTAGAGGATGTACCAACAGCTACAACACCTCCTTCATTAGCAATACCTCCTTTCTCAATGACACCTCCTTCATCAACAACAACTCATGCATCATTTGGCATGAGCTAGCCCATTCAACAAATGTGCCCCACCTACCAGGGTGTATGTTTTGGTGTAGACACTGACACAAACAAGGATGGTTTGATATCTCATTCATGTACATGTTGTGGGAATAGATGTCATGCTTCCACTATAGAGGATGTGGCCCTCACCAATGAACTGATCAATATGTTGTACCTTCTCTATCAGACACAGGTGTGTTTAATTCTGTTTATGACATGTTATCAATTAAGTGACTAAATCTTAAAAAAAGAGATGATTTTTTATTTTTAGAACAATTTAAAGTGACATATAAATAAAATACATTGCAGGGTGTAGCAGGTGGTGGGAGTACACCACATACTTTTCAGTCGACTCCATGGTCACGAGTAGTTTTGCCACTAGAGGTAAAGATTTGTAAATTTGTTAAAAATATAATAATACATTGGTTTCAAAATATCTTTTGTTAATTATATGTATCATTACTTGGTATTTAATAGGGCTTATCAGTCGCTGAGATGTCCCAACTTGATGATATCATGCTTTCATCCATTGAATTTGGCCAAGATAGCTATATGGTACCATTTAGATTTATATATTTTTGACTTAAGTGATATATTAAATACATGCTCTTTTTCCTTATTTTAATTTTTTTCCATTAGTTTACCCCACTTTTCTCAAGGACATCTCATGTGAGAAAGCTATCCTCTAGCACTCCAAGGTAGAAAAAGATATCCTCTTGGACACCCAAATGACAGAAGGTAATTTAGTACAATTTAAATTCATTTGTTGAAATGTATTATGATTAAACATGTATATGTAGATATTGATAAATGCACAAAATTTATTTGTTCTTTATACAAAAACATATGGGTTTTACAGAATTAATGAATGCACCTGATGTCGATGAGGTTCAGCAGAGGGAAGAGGTGATATCTTCATATTCACTTTGGATTGCATTCTTTCTTGTTTGAAATAACTAAATCATGTTATGTCTATATCATATGTTATCATTTTTCATACAAGAAATGGTAATAGTTGCATTAGATTCGACTAGGCCTCCTGAGGCTATAGGAGAACTATATGAGGCTTCGGTGTGCATTTGTTATACATATGTTAAAATATTTGTTTTATCTAGTTTGTCAACAACTTTGGGTTATTAACTTGTATGATTGTCTTTAACCTATTACAAGCCCCTCCCAAACTTCCTACTGTTATTCTACCATTACATTTTAGTAGAAGTCCTACACATATATTATGGGATTTATCTAACTATTTATGAAACCATTTACTATTTTTTCCAAGTCTAGTCCAATTGTCATTTGTTCAACTTATTACTTGGGTAAGTGCACCAAGATGGTGAATAGAAAAGTGGCCACATTCTAAAAAAAAACCAAATTTTTCATAACCCGTGCGGGTTCTAAAAATTCAAAAATGTGCTAGGCTTGGTAACACCAAGCCTAGAGAAAAATAATTTAAAAAACCAAAAGTTCCTCAAAACCCATACGGGTTTTGAGAAACATTATTTTTGGGTGTAGGCCATGGGTTTTGGCCAATTTCAATAACAAAACCCGTGGAACAATAGCAAGGAAAAACCAAAAAAGCTTAGAACCCGCACGGGTTTGCAACTATTTTGGATTTTCCCAACATTGAGAGCAATTTTCAACAATTGCACCCCATTGAATATGTAAGATTTGATTGGTTTAATTATTTTTGTTTGCATTTTAATTGAAGTAGGGTTTTTTAATTGATTTAAGTTTTGTTTTTATTAATTTGATGTCAGATTCTTCAAGCAATCCCCCATAACTAAATAGACAACAAAGTCCTCCTCTTGCACAAGCAACATAAGAAAACCATGTAAACATTGCACAAGAGCAACAAGAAAACCCTCAAAATCCTCAAAATGTTTCTCCTCGACAACCACCGCCACCCCAAAACCCTCCATGTCCTCCATTAGATCGTGTAGATGCCACACAAGAGGATCTCATCAATCGCCTTACATAAAATAATGCCAAAATTTCTATATTGGTGAATAGGTTGAGGTCCTCTAGCCTTGAGCACCACTCAATTATCTCTAGAACACTAGAAACAATGGCTTATATTGCAAATGAGGTATCTAGGGAGGTTACAAAATTGGGTTCATGGAGGGATAGATGTCGAACATTTTATGTGCATGGGTTGTCATATGATCAAGTGAAGAAAATGGGCATAGGTAAAGCTGGCATATGTGCTCTTTTCACTAATCTTGTTACTAGTAACAACCTATAACTAAATAGGACTCAGTTTCCAATACATTGGTGTGTTCATGCTAGGCTAAAAGAATCTTTTTGGGATAGGTGGTATATAGTCTTTGACCAACCACCTTGTAATAATTGGGAGGTGATTCTATATTTTTTGAGAAAGTTGTATTGTGAGTTTATCCTTGGCGAGAAGCAGAATTACTTTGACATCCGATAATTTTAGGGTAGAGGGAGAGGCTCTTTGCATGATAGACCTAGGGCCCATAGGGTGGTAGAGCCATAGCATAGGAGGCTTACAGCTCCTAAACCCATGGTTCATGTCATTGTTACTATATCCTTGAAGGATTCTATGGAATTACGGACTCTTCAGGTAGTTGTATTATTGACTAATGTCATTCTTCAAAATAGCACTCAGTTGGTCAAAGAAGAGGATCTACCAATAGCTACAACACCTCCTTCATTAGCAATACCTCCTTCCTCAATGACAACTCCTTCATCAACAACAACTCATGCATCATTTGGCATGAGCTAGCGCATTCAACAAATGTGCCCCACCTGCCAGGGTGTATGTTCTGGTGTAGACACTGACACAAACAAGGATGGTTTGATATCTCATTCATGTACATGTTGTGGGAATAGATGTCATGCTTCCACTATAGAGGATGTGGCCCTCACCAACGAACTAATCAATATGTTGTACCCTCTCTATCAGACACAAGTGCGTTTAATTCTGTTTATGACATGTTATCAATTAAGTGACTAAATCTTATAAAAAGAAATGAATTTTTATTGTTAGAACAATTTAAAGTGACATATAAATAAAATACATTGTAGGGTGTAGCAGGTGGTGGGAGTACACCACATACTTTTCAGTCGACTCCATGGTCACAAGTAGTTTCGCCACTAGAGGTAAAGATTTGTAAATTTGTTAAAAATATAATAATACATTGGTTTCAAAATATCTTTTGTTAATTATATGTATCATTACTTGGTATTTAATAGGGCTTATCAGTGGCTAAGATGTCCCAACTTGATGATATCACGCTTTTATCCATTGAATTTGGCCAAGATAGCTATACGGTACCTTTCAGATTTATATATTTTTGACTTAAGTGATATATTAAATACATGCTCTTTTTCCTTATTTTAATTTTTTTCCATTAGTTTACCCCACCTGCCTCAAGGACATCTCGTGTGAGAAAGCTATCCTCCAGCACTCCAAGGCAAAAAAAGATATCCTCTCGGACACCCAAATGATAGAAGGTAATTTAGTACAATTTAAATTCATTTGTTGAAAAGTATTATGATTAAACATGTATATGTAGATATTGATAAATGCACAAAATTTATTTTTTCTTTATACAAAAACATATGGGTTTTATAGAATTAATGAATGCACCTGATGTCGATGAGGTTCAGCAGAGGGAAGAGGTGATATCTTCATATTCACTTTGGATTGCATTCTTTCTTGTTCGAAATAACTAAATCATGTTATGTCTATATCATATGTTATCATTTTTCATACAGGAAATGGTAATAGTTGCATCAGATTCAACTAGGCCTCCTGAGGCTATAGGAGAACTATATGAGGCTTTGGTGTGCATTTGTTCTACATATGTTAAAATATTTGTTTTATCTAGTTTGTCAACAACTTTGGGTTATTAACTTGTATGATTGTCTTTAACCTATTACAAGCCCCTCCCAAGGTTCCTACTATTATTCTACCATTCCATTTCAGTAGAAGTCCTACACATATATTATGGGATCTATCTAATATATATATATATATACACTTCTTTACATATAATATTATTTAAAATACTTTATAGTATTAAATATACTTTTGTCATCTATTTGTATTTAAAATATATAAAATGATTTATATTTATTATTATATATAATAATTAATATAATATAAATTATAATATTTTATATTTTATATTATTTTTAAAAATATTTTTTAGTATTTATTTAGAGACGAAGAGATACTAGGAAATAATGACAAAGATAGAAATATAAAGATCATCTCTCTCCCTTAGCTTGCATGGGTAGGTGAGTTGGCCTGGGTGATGGGTTTGCTCCCCATCGCTCTTGGGTTTGACTCCCTCCTGACTTTAAGAGGGGGGATTGCTTGTGGGCTATAGATTCACCCCCCAGGGGCTAGTCTCACCTCTGGCTCACCCTTAATAGAAAACACAAGGCCAGGGTCATTGGGATTGGGGATACCCTTGGTATCAAAATAAGAAAAAACAAAAAAAAAAATCTCTCTCCCTCTATATATATCCATTCATTTGTAATCCTCTCTCTATATCTCTCCCTTATCTCTATCATATTACCTCTCCCTTCATCTCCACTCCTCTCTTCTCTATCTTTCTGACTATATCTACCTCTCAATCTCTCTCTCTTTCTATCCACCTCTCCCTCTCTACCTCTATTTCTATCAGTCTCTCTAAATCTATATCTCTACTCTATCATATCTCTACCTCTCTCCTTCTCTATCTATCTATTTATATGCATTTCTCTCTCCCTCTATCTCAATCTCTCTCTCTCTCTCTCTCTCTCTCTCTCACTCACACACACCTTGTTTCTCCCTCCCTATCTCTATCTATCTACCCTCTCTCTCAATTACTTATCTTTATCACCTCTTTTATCTTTCTTTCTTGCACCTCTCTCTCTCTCTCTCTCTCTCTCTATCTCTCTCTCTCTCTCTCAGACAAACACACATTATAGATCACACGTTCAAGTTCTAAGTCTTGATTGAAATTTTTGAAATAAAATTTGAAATTCATATATATTAAAAGGTGGTGTTTTGGTGACCTTTTGAGATTTACAATATGTTGGCGATCTTGTACATCATCGTGCTTATGTATCTTAAGAAAAATAGACCTCCAGAGCTCATTTTGAACATGTAAAATTTTCAAGTACATGTACAAGTATTTTAACAAATTATGTGTGTGTATATGTATGTATGTATGGGTGAAACCACATTAATGGTTCCCACTTTTACCCATGAAGGAAATTTACGGGTGTCCAGGATTTTTTTTTAAACAGGTTCATATGAATTGAAATGGTTCGCTCGAACTACCCTTATGGGTTCGAGTGAAGCTTCTTGTGGGGGGGATTGTTCAAGCAAACCCTAATTGAAAAAAGGGTTCGCATAAAATATTATTTTTTAGGAGGTTCGCTCAAACCCCCCCCTCGAGAGAACCTCTAACGGCCATTTTTTTTAACTATCTATATAAACCAGAAATGACAGATGAACTTTCATTTTCAACTCGTCATCTAGGCTCCATTGAGGTTGTTAGAGAGAACACTATGTGGAGATTTCATGAGTGAGTCCCATCAACACTAGTCAACACTCATTAGTAGTCGTCATTCGACCTAAGTTGTTCCTAGTGCACAAAATTACCCTTTTTCTTGTTTAATAGTGTTATTTTTTTGTTAAATTTATTTTAAAAATTAGTAAATAAAATAGTTTTTGTTTGTTAATTAGATAATTATGTATTTATTTTTTTTCTCATCATTTTAGAAAAATGTTAGGAAAAAATTAGAAAACTTAGATACTAAATTAAAATATGGAAAAATGTTAGAAAAAATAGACAATAAATTAAAACATTATAAAAATTAGAACATGTGTGACCCATTTTAACATCCTAGTACACAACATGACCCCTAAGGACACCATATGAACCCTTAGGACAATATGATGTCCTAAGGGGTCATATGGTGTTCTAACACCATGTGTGACCCCTAACGACACCAAATGACCCCTTAGAACACTATATGAACCATTAGGAGCATATGATGTCGTAATGGTTCATATGGTGTCCTAAAAGGTCATACGATGTTCTAACACAAAGTGTGACCCCTACTAACACCATTTGACCACTCAAGAGACTATATCAACCATTATGACCGTACAATGTCCTAATGGTTCATATGGTGTCCTAAGGGGTCATATCTTATTTAAACACCATGTGTGGCCTCTTAGGTCCCCATATGACCCTTTAAGACACTATATGAACCACTAGGATCATATAATGTTCTAATGGTTCATATGGCATCCTAAGGGGTCATATGATGTTTTAACACCATTGTGACCCCTTAGGATCCCATATGAGCCCTAACGACACCATATGACCCCTTACGACACTATATAAACCCTTAGGATGATATAATGTCCTAATGGTTCATATGCTATCCTAATGGTTCATATGGTGTCCTAAGGGGTCATACGGTGTTCTAACACCATGTGTGATCCCTTAGGACCTGAAATGACTCCTAACGACACCATATGATCCCCTAGGACACTATATGAATCATTAGGACCATATTATGTCCTAATGGTTCATATTTTATCCTAAGGGGTCATACGGTGTTCTAACACCATGTGTGACCCCTTAGGACCTTATATGACCCCTAACGACACTATATGTCCCCTTAGGACATTATATGACCCATTAGAATCATACGATGTCCTAATGGTTCATATGATGTCCTAAGGCTTCATACAGTCATTTAACACCATGTGTGATGTCTTAAGATCCCATATGACCCCTAATGATACCAAATGACCCCTTAGAACACCATATGAACCATTGGGACCATATGATATCCTAATGGTTCATATGGTGTCCTAAGGGGTCATACGATGTTTTAACACCATGTGTGACCCCTTAGGACCCCATATGACCTCTAACAATACTATATGACCCCTTAGGACATTATATGAACCATTAGGACCATGTGATGTCCTAAGGTGTCATACGGTGTTCTAACACCATGTGTGACCCCTTAAGACCGCATATGACCCCTAACAACACAATATGACCCCTTATGGAACTATATGAATTATTAGGACCATTTGATGTCCTAATAGTTGATATGGTTTCCTAAGGGGTCATATGGTGTTCTACCACCATGTGTGACCCCTTATGACCCCTTAATACATGTTTGTACTATAAATATATTATTTTAATTAGTATATGATCTATTCTTTCCCTCTCTTCCCTTAATTTGAATACTCATTATCTATTTTAATTAGTATATGGTCCACCTAGATAGATGGAGGATCAAGTTTCTCATGCATAGCCTACACAACATCAACATGTGCCAAATGGGTACCGTATTTCGTCACAGTGACCAGGAGGTGTAGAAATCGAGATCTATTCTAGATGAGCCATAAATGGACTAGTGTGTACAAGCATACATGCTAATCCATTTACGACAGTTTGTAGACATTGAGGGATTGTTTGGGGAGACACACGTCATATTCCCCATAGGTTATTGATTCCAGTTTGAGACAATTGAGGGTTGAAGTGAGGGGTAGACATGCCTTGGAGGATGTGCAAAAGCCACTCCCCAAGGAAATCATTAAAGAATAATTTTTTTCCTAGTATTAGGAGAAGAGTAAGGTGAGAACATACTAGGTGACACGATGCATTGATCCACTAGTGGAAGCAAAGATATGCCCATGTTTATTAGTTTCTTGTGGTCATTATCCTAATACTGATCAAATACCATTATAATTTGCTCAGCAGGTGTAAGCTGACGCACACTTGGGTATGAAACCCAACAACCTTGACCTGATAGGCTATTACGGATAGGGGAGGGGTAGAGTTGACCTGATAGAGATTTATATCATAGGGGTGATAAACAAGTGGCCACACACATGATACCATATGATGACCTGATAGAGATTTATATCATAGGGGTGATACAAGAAGCAACTGATACCATATGAGATATTGCATCAACAAAAACCATGCTTTTTTTAGATAAGCTGGGTAGATATATGATGACCTAACCATGTTCAAGATCATCCACAGGTGCATCTTCTGGTCACGGGGTGTCTGACTTAGATCAGTATATTACTTATGCCATCCCCTCACAAGATGATATAGCAGCTATATCAGGAGGTGCTCGACATATACAAATATCTCAATATTTATCCGAGGACCTCTTACATGAATAACATTTCATTTCATCCCAACTTCAGATACCATTGGTTGATGTTAGAGATGAGATTCTTAGAGGCACACAAGCTACTGCATCAACTCATATGTAGGGACATTCTCAACATTCCCATCACTCTATGTATGTTTCGGGTGACCCACCTACCGTTCAAACTGTTGTTGTAAAGGAGGAGATACAAGTTGATCAAGTCCATACCATAGATGAGGGCTTGGATTTATTTGAGCAACAACTACAGGATTTCAGTCAGACTGGTTATATGGATATGCTACTAGCATCAGACACTTCATCGATGCCCAGTATATTTTAATAGTCTATTTGATAATTTAATATCCATACATGTAGAGATATTTAATTTATATTCTACTTTTGTAGTGGTCGATTGGACATCCATTAGACCAGGACTCTCACTTAGAGGGTCTCTCTGTTCATGGCTAACATGATTTAGACCCATCTAACACTTTCTATCATGTGTCAGGCTATAGTATACATGTTTATCTTTATGTATGCATGGACTTTCATAGACATAAATTGTTTCATTCAAACTTACTTTATATATAGACTTTCCTAGACATGTGTTGTTTGTTTACCTTTATATATACATTTGATAATTATGTATATAAATTTAAAATTAGATATATATACATCTTAATTGTACACATGTCCCCTTAAGACATGTATTCTAATTTACACACATGTCCTAATTTAATACCAAATTTCAGACAATTTTGCTTTTTTAATTAAATTAATACATGTCTTAATTTACTTTACATACATGCTAAATTATTTTAACAACTTACAAATTGTTCATGTGCATTTAAAATTAGATATATACATCCTAATTCTACATGTCCCCTTAAGACATTTTCAGCTCATACACATCCCAAATTACTTTACATACACATGTGTACTATTATTTAACATCTACATTAATCATAATTCTAATTTAATATAATTGAAAATTTCATATTTAACTATATGTATGTATGTATGTATGTATGTGTGTATGTGTGTATGTATATATATGTATATGTATATGTATATAGGTTCTTGGATAAATTCTTGATTCTCTTCAGATTCATATGCAACATCATGTACATAATGTAGATAGTGGAGACCAAGTAATTTATAGACCTTGATTATATAATTATATAAATTTGAACTTGGGTTTTTAAGAACTACATGTCATAATTTGTAAATTAAATATATAAATGCATGTATATACATACATATGTAAGATATATTTATTTTAAAATTTTGCTTAGACAAGATGAAAAAATGGATCAAGACAAGATCCTATTGGGAATTCAAATTTTATAAAATTTGAAGTACCATTGACAAGAAAAAGTGATTATAATATGCACAATATCGATGTTTGGAGACCAACTTTACTGGACTATATTTGAAAATCAAGTGATCATTATGATGAATGGATTGGTAGGAACCTTTATATGTCATAAATGAATATACATGACAGGTTGTGGACCCTTGTGATCAGTATTTGATGCAGTCAGTTTTTGTACTCTAAGAGGAAGCATTACTTTGCACATTGGATAACATACATAAATGATCACCCTTGAGGGTCAATATCTTAATGTCTAATGTGTTTCCTATCAAACCAATTATTCCCCACAATTTTACTAACTATAAAGAAACCCTATGTCTATTTAGAGAACCTCGGGACACCATTTACTATTTTTCCCAAGTCTAGTCCAGTTGCCATTTTTTCAGTTTATTACTTACACAATGTAAAGTTCATCAAAGTGGCCTTTTGTGGACATCAATATCTTGCATCCAGATGACTCCCATACCAAACTAATTTGTCCCTACAATTTTATACACTACAAGGAACTACTGTGCAAAATTTTCAAGGTCATAGCAACTCAATTGACATTTTTACAAAACCCAAACTGTATGTGATTTATTCAATTTTGAATATTTCAGTATGCAAGAACTTCCAGAATGCCATCTTGGAGAATTAATATTTTGACACCTATTAATCTTCGAGCAAAACCATATTGCAAAATTGCTTATGTCACTTTCATGTACATTATTGCAAGTTTGCATGGTCATCGGATTCCATTTGATAGTTTTTCAAACCTCGGACTTTTCATGTTTTGAGTTTACAAAATAGTGTTTGTTAAAGGCATCTTTAGAGGCCGTCTTCGATAGTGAATATTTTACACACCGAGATGAGTTCTATAAAACCAATTGTTGTTGTACATTTTTCGTTTATATGTATGCATTCTCACCAATTTTCATGATCATTGGACATCATTTGATAATTTTTTGAAGCCAAAACCAGATGAAGTTTGCAGAGATTTGTTGAAGTTCATGATAGTTTCAGAATGGTCAAATTTGACCTTGAATATCTTACAGAGAAATTGGAAATGTGCAAATCCCTTTGGCAAGATTATTCATTGTATCTTAATAAATTCATATGTCTAATGGTGACCTCTAAGGTGAAGATTTGATATTTTTTCAAAGGTCATTTTGAATGCCGTAGAGACAAATTTTGACCAAAAAAAAGTTACAAATTTTAAAATTTAAAGAACAACCCAGTTCATAATTTTATCTCAAATAGGAGCAGCTTTAATTTCATGGGTCTAGGAATCATAAAATGCTCACAATAAAATCTCTAAAGAGGACTAAAAGGACTTCATCTAAGAGACATTTTGAAGTCTCTTAGATATCTAAGAGGCATGACATATCTAAGAGATAGTTGTGGAGACTCTTAAATAAGTGAAGTTTCTTAGATAAGTTTCATCAAAGAAACATTTTGAAGTCTCTAAGATATCTAAGAGTCATGGTATATCTAAGAGACACTTTTGATGCCTCTTAGATAAGTGAGATCTCTTAGATAAGTTGTTATGTGAAATTATTTCATGGGAGAAAGAAATTTTGGATTTTTACTCTAAGATTTGTATTTTACTAGTAGAGTGAAAATGCAAAATAGAACTGCAATTTCATTTATCTAGAAGTGAAAATGAAAATATTTGCAGAATATGCTAATGACTTATTTTTTAGCAAAGATATTCGAAGATAAAGTTAAATGTTTTCAAGGGAGATAATATGGGCAAAAAAAAAGCCGCCAAATGAAAATTGCTATTCACTAGAGGATCATGATAATGAAAAAACTGACTTTTTGCCAGCCCATAGTATTTCACTCGAAAGTAAAATATTTTTATAGAAGATTACAAAGGTGGCAAAAATACAAATAAAGGATCATGGAAGAAAAATATTTACAAGCAGGAGAGGAAATATTTTATTAATGAAACATATAATTATTTTAAGTCTTTATGTATTTAGGCAAATAATTAAATAATAACTTTATAGCCAAACAGTGTAACAGTCTGAAACACTCCTTCATTTTGTATAAGAAGGAAATTAGTACCAATGGGGATTAAAAAAAGGGAAGAAATGGTAATAACACCATTATAAAAAGACTCCTATAAAATATTTATCTTCTTCTTAATATTGTGAACAAAATAGAATTGAATGCTTTCTAGATTTGGTTTCACCTTTTATATTGGCTAAAGTAGTCAAGATTATTTGAGGATTCCTATATGTTGTGGATTTATTATTCTAATAGTTTGAATATCAAGGGTATTTTAGATTGACCAAAGAATTTGTCACATTTTTATATGATTTGTCTGTTTGGTTCTCTTAAGGAGAGATTAAATTCATGTTGATAAATCATAGTAATAAGGTAACTCATTGGATATGTAACAAGTCAAATAATTGACAGATTCATAAAAGGTATGAATTTAAAAATTGTCTAACAGGATGATGCAAAACCATTAAAGAGACATAAGATTGACTCTCGTGCCCAATGGATAGAAGGCACTGATCACCTAAAAAAAAAATTAAAATATTACTTTTACATATATTTTTCAGTTTCAGTTTTAGAGGTAGGAGTAGGAAGTAGGCTTGTACTTGCAACTATCTATTTCAAACATTCATGTCAATTTGAAGTAGAGGGTGATTTATTCAAAGTTATTATAATCTTCTTAAACACATTGAAGGTAAACCTACCTTGGTATTGCAAAACCAGAAGTACAAGGGAGTTTCATCATTTTTTATCAAACCCGTTCGTTGAAAAAATTCAATGTTGAGCCTAATCACAAAACTTGGGATACTTTTAGGGTTCAATAACCCGCAATTTTGGGAACCAACAAATTGGTGACTCTGTTGGGGACACACATGAAAGATTATCATTGGGGAGATTAATGAATTGTTGAACTTGGAGTTTATTGCAGCTTGTTTTGAAATTGTAAAAGGTGGCTCTACTGGAGTGATGAATCCATAAAATAATTTGGTATAGGCTGATCAGGTCCATATCATAGATGAGGGCTTGGATTTATTTGAGTAGCAGCTATGGGATTTGGGCCAAACTAGTTATATGGATATGCTACTAGCATCAGACACTTCATCGATGCCTAGTATATTCTAACACACTAATATTCTAACACACTAAAATTTCATAATAAACATATGAGATCTTTTTAAGCATACTTAATTTCCTTAACAACAACTGAATATATTCCATTACTCTAAGTTACATTCTTTCATATTCCAATTTATTGCATTTTAAAAGATGATTGCATACATGCATCTATGATAAATCTCATCTAAACCACTTATGCATTCAATCAAAATGGCATTCAAGAAAGGAATGCATATAAGCATTTAAAGTTAATTCCATCTTATCCACTTATACATTCTACATAAGCTATTCATACATGATAAAGTTGAATAAAGGAAACATAAGAGAATAACATCACATAACACCATAATGATCTCAGAGTTCACCCCTAAAAGGCTACATCTCCGGGTCCACTCAACTGCAAGACCCCTCTGATAATTAATGAAGTTAAGAATACATGAGGTTCTCATAATTTCCAATCCAGCCATCAAGGTGAAACATAAACAATATACAAGCAACCGCATCGATCAATAAATACATAAACGATCCCTGAAAAGAAAAGGATCCAACTAAACATAATCAAAGCTAATACAAAGGTCCATTGGAGCATCCACAAAACTGAGTCATCACCACCCAAGGTCTAACATGAAACCAATATTCAAAAGGGCAAAGACAATAGGGCAACCCACAAACATGCTCCTAACAGAACAATATGACAACACACTAGAGAACGTAGGGACAAGTGTCATCACACAACCTGGTATGGTTACCATGGTAGGTCTTCATAGGTCCCGGCCCAAAACACTGGGTTACCCTGGCAACCTAATCCGAGCCTCCGGCCCATCCAAGCCTCATGTGGACCCACACATCCTCTCGTGAAGACAAGGATGATGGTTTGCCATTTTAGGCCTTCTCACAACATGTCGAGTCTATGTTAGCACTTTTCCCATGCATAAGGCACAATTATCTTACTTAGAGATTACATTCTAATCTACTGATAGGTTATCTCTTATTAGACTCACTTTCGATGGGTTACCCAACAGCCACTTTAGGCACGGCCCCCAATCAAAAGCAGGTTATCTCTTATTAGACTCACTTTCGATGGGTTACCCAGTAGCCACTTTAGGCGCGGCCCCCAATCAAAAGCCACTTTCCCATATGACACTACACTAAACTCAGATGAACTCAAAACCCAAGGAATACACATGGTGAGACAAACGGAGTTCAAAAAGGAGGGAACAACCATCTGGTCAAACATGACTCAAAAGTGGTACACTTACTGACGATACTCTAACTAGAGGCCTGACCAACTATGGTCAACCACAAATCATCATTCGACACCCACACAAAGGATATGACCAAATACGACACTACCACAAAACAACTGTCAACTCAGAACTGAGGACTGAAATAGGTACCCCAAATCAATCCATATGACAGGGTCCTATCAAACAAAGCACAACTTGCCATCACATAAGCAAAAGCGAATACAGAAATTAAACTCGCAAAGGCAATAACTGGAAAAGACAATATTTTCTCATATTGATTTGAACATTAATAGTCAACCAAGTTTTCTAATAATCTAAGTTTTCGAAGTGCATTGACATAAAAATCATCGTTACCAGGAGAATAGAATACCATAATTCCAATGGTCTATTCACCTATGTCTCAAAACAAAGGAAGATTATAACTATACCATTTACTTTACAAATTGAAAATACCATTAACTCACCAACATTCCAAACAATACACTATTACTTTCCAATAGTATATTGTTTAAATGATCAAAATATCCAATGATAAAATATTTCATTTACTTCTCAATTACTCAAATGATATGTTCTTGAATATTATTTAACATAATCAATTAGTAAATATATCATATTTCAACAATTTTCCAATAACATAATATTCTATTTTTTTTAACACAATACTTCCTCAATGAGACAAATACCCAAATTAGCTATTAATTAAGGTATATATTTATTAATCCAAGATTAATCAAAATATAACCAATTAATAATCAATTGCAAAATTAACAGTTCTAGAATTTAATTAGAAAAAGTGCGTTAATCATAAAACGAAATTTGAATATTAATTAATGTATATATTCCATTATACAATTAATTAATATCAAATTAATCATGAATTAAAAATTTATGCTACATTAATCATAATTAAAAAACTTAATTTAAATTTACCATTAAATAATATTAAAATATTATATATATATTTTTTTGAATAAAAAAATACATTTTAAAAAAACTAACAAAAAACCATATTTAAATGGGGGAGGGTACCCACGTGGGGCCCCCCCTTAGGAGCTCACGTTGCCTCCCAATGGGAGCACATAGCCCCCATGGGAGCACTGTTGTTCCCAAAGGGAGCACGCAGCCCCCATGGGAAGTGTTGCTGCCCATTGGACACGCAGCACCCCTCCACGTGGTGGGGAACTCTCCCACGTGGTCGGGGTTTCAACAATTTTTCATTATTATTTTTTTTTTACTGATTACTGTGTAAAACACAGTCTAAAACAAACAGTCTCCCAAAGACTAAAGAATTATTTTTTATTTTTTATTTTATTTTTATATACTATGAATAAAAAGCACAATCAATCTCCCAGAGACTTAAAACAAATAATTTTTTCTTTTAATCTTAAAACCAACACAGACTTTTCCAGAATATGAGAGGTTTTCAAAAATTGAAAGGATAATTCTTTTGGGCATAAGAAAGCTCATTTTCCATGCAAGGATGCAAACAATAAACCAATACCAACTAATTCCACAATGATTCATAACCTTGAGGCAATCAATGGAGAAATTAAAACCAAATAGCATGAAGAACATCCAATGCCCATTTTAAAAAAATAAAATTTAAACAATAACTAACTGATAACCAGAATTCCTACCTCAGTAAGCATTCCTAGAAAGGATCTAATGAAGAGCCCCAACCTGCAGCTCAAGAAATTCTTCTCCTTCCAAAATCCCCAAATCTTTCCTCCAAATATTTTCCAAAAATATATTTTTTTCTCCAAAAAAAAATTCCATCCTCTATATTTTCCAAAAGTCTAGGTTATAAGGAAGAGTTGACCAAAATTTCAGTGTTTTGGAATTAAAATTTTTATTTAAAAATAATTCTTTTCCAACTATATCAATAAATTGAATTGTTTTTCCCATTTAAAATTGATTTTCTCACTCAACTGAAATTTAACCTTTCTATTTCCAAAATGCCAAGAAGATAAAATTAATTCTATTTCAATTAAAATTAAATCTTTCTTTTCGAAGGCATAAACATAATACATTTAATATTACAATTAACCATACACACCAAGCATGCAAACCAAGAAAGTCAACCAGATAGACAACTCGCAAACCCAAACAAAAAGGGAATACCAACGACGACTGATGATTGCTTACTTGAGCACAACTATGGACAACTAGGGTCTTACAACCACCTAATCCAACTCTAAGGATTAAAGAGGTACACTCAAACCTGCACATCCAGGTGAAGATGAACCTCGCACTCATGCGGCGTTGTACTTGAAATCTCCTGCAACCAAGAGTCATACATGCATACATATATAAACTTAATGAAAGCATTAGCTCGGTTTTAATACCATGAAATAGGAACACTGAGCAACTTGCATACAACTAGTGTGAAAACCACATCAACAACTATGCATTAAATCAAACATCTGACTATAACATTATATTAAGATAAACTGACCAAGATTAAACTGAGATTAGAAATTGATTAGGGCAAGGGTACTACATTCTTCCCCCCTAGGTTCTGACTTACTCCTGGAAGTCGCAAGGTTAGATGGAGAACATGTTGTATGCATCAGCCCTGAAACTCATTCAACAAAGATCAAATTTCACATAGGAATCTTTCCATAATCAAATGAAATATTATTGCAAAATCCTTTACAAACGCCATTATCCATTGGCAAGACACATCTAAATCTGTACATTCCTTAAAATATTCTAGGAATTATCAATAATCATAGCAGAGAAACAAGAATTTTCTCCCTTTCAATACACCAAATTAAAGCATTATAAGAGGTAAACAACAATTACCATACTCATCTATCAAACATGACAATAAAACATGCCATCAAGATCAATTTCTTTTACCAATACATCTTTATCATAAAATTTCATTGCATAGAACTAGCTTTAAATATCAATTTCTACAACCAATTTAACTTTCAATAAATAAGTGCAACAAAAAAAATAACTCAATTGATTACACTTGTCAGGCATAAGAAAACCTTTCCAATGACTATGTCCCATAACATAGTGACAAGTTAACACAATTTACTCCATGATACAAATGATAACCATCCACATAAAGGAATGCATAACTCAAAAGGCCACATGTGAGCATGTCTAATGCTCGGTTAAAGACAACATGCATGATCAACATCTCTATGCCTGATCTCAGAACAACAATACGATCATAAATATCCAATATCTCACTCAAGGCTCGATGGTGCTAGGCACACCATAGCGGTGCTACCTTCCATACAAGACCTTCGTGAACATCTCTTGTTAAGTAAGGTGGTTAGCCTCCAAGAGATAGTCACCACACATAGGTAGGTAGTGGATCCTAGCTGCATCACAGCCTCACATACCCCCATCCTCAAGGTTCCTTACAACCACTTCCTCATACACACTCTACCAAATCCATATCATACATCCTTGGAGAGGAATTTCACATTTCAACACAAGACCAGCATATGAAAACAATAAGGATAAACCAGTTTAGCCACCAAAGTACAGATGAATAAAGGTAATAAATCATCAATTCCAACAATAAGGAAAGAAAATAATCCGAAATTGCAACACCAAGTCAAAAGTGCAAAAGATTAGAAGATCATGGCTAAACCTTCAAAGTCAAAGTAAAAATAAATTGCTGCTCCCCAAAGAAATATAAAGAATATCACAACTACACATAACATCACTGTGTGACTAGCATCTAGCCACCAACAAGGAAGGAAGGAACAACTGACTAGCCATTGCAGTAGCTCATCATGTGGTGCGAAATAGTCACACTACCCACATGGCATGGCCGTGTGCTCCTCGACATCACCCCGCATCATGTCGTCACGCGGCATGGCAATACCCCAAGTAGAGAAGACAAGCAATGGGCATATCCCACATGGTAGTATACCTCACAAAAAAAGCACACGCAGGTCACATCCCGCATAGCGATGTATCTAGAAGGATACCCACTGTAAGTCAAAGGTATACATGACTAGGGTCCACCCACATGCCCACCAACACGTACTAACTGGCAGCTCATGTGGATAAACGTACCTTTCATGAAGACAAGGCAAAGGATCCTCCAAATTACACCATCACTATACACAAAAATCACCATCCATATGCTCAAATAAAGGAGATGAATAGGCTATCACACATAAACCTATAAATAGATTCATCAAAAGGGAAAGTATTGAGCACACCTCTGATATAGTTTAATAGTACAACTCTATCATTCCTCGAAGTAGAGAAGCTAAAGTCACTTTGCGCCAACATTACTCATACGCCAATCCATACTATTCAAGGAACGGTTACTTTGAATACTACCCCTTAACATACTGAGTTACCCACAACCTGAGGTTTGGTACTCAGTAGGGAAACAAATAAGCAACATCACATAAACAGTATGGTTTCCCCTACTCATAAGCAACACATCCTCCATGGTTGATTACTTCACCAATCCATGGGCACATATAATAAGCACTGGTTTCTTACAATACACATGAAAACACCAGTACTGGTTTAGTCACATTTACAGGGAGTACTTTTCAGTATGCTAACATCTATTCAAGGAAGATTTTAATTATGCTTTCTACATAAATAACTGAATAAAGTTTACTCTAGATTTAGGTACTGAAATTATTAACAATTCACAATTATATAAGGAAATAACATCATTCCTATATCTTTATCAAATTTCACTAAGCATCCATAACTAAATTACTTAGCTATGCAAATTCTTTTCCCAAAGAGGACTTTCATCTATCACTATGAAGCCAAAATGCAATAGTACAATTTACATGTTTTATAAATATTCTATTTAAATAAATGCATTCTTTGTAGTATTTCTAACAATCTTATGATTAGGCAAAGAGAAGGGAAAGAGATTTTGATAACCAAACTATTTCCTACAAAAATGCAAGATCAACAGATCACACTACATTATAAAATTTCTCACTGAAGGCCTATCATTTTAATTACACGGTTTTCATTTCGCTACTGTTTAGAAGGATGACAATCAGCCTAACAAAACATTTCCAATAATTATGGTTGCAATAGGAGGTTCTAGTTTTCCAAACAAAATAGAGATCAAGATAGGCAATCTTTTCAATAATACCAGACCTCTTGAGAACACTCTCTTATTCTTAATACAATACAGACACATGTCATAATTTGCAACCTATTATAGAAAATCACATTATGATCAAAGGGGTAGGCAAGGAGCTATCAACCAAATAATACATATTAGTGCATACACATCAAACAAGCTTTTCATTCACACTTTCTAAACATAATAAGACAATTACATATATTCAAAAGCAAGTTCAATGGAGCATTGCTAAAATAAATTCTTGATCAAACTGGTTTAATGAAACACATAAAACAATCTTTCGAGGAACACATTAATACTCTCTCGAAGCTACAATAACATGCTCCCTTTAATACTTCTTCTACAAACCAAGCAGTCTCACATAATTCAACTATTCGCATATTAATGCACCTTACTAAGATAGAATTTAATTATGTTACTCCTACAAAACACATGGAGAATACTTTAAATGCACACATACAATTTTCTCCCAATAGCCAATACTAACTTTCAAACCCAAAGCCCTTTTATTATTTAAAAACACATAATCATCATGAGGTTCAAACAAGGGCTCAAGAAGTCACAACCTTTCTCTTGCAAAATATAGAAAACTCAAATCAAAGATAATTACACACATCCCAAACATTTTAATTTCTAGAAAGAGAGAGAGAAGGAAGGGTGATAATCATTCAATTTTCTACAAAATAAGCATTCCATATTTGCCATACTAGTCTTTCAAATGGACAACACTAAGCTAGATCATAATCTTAAACAAACACAATTCGCACTTTTAGATTCAAGACAAGCACTGACCAACCCAAATGGATTAGTCTATAGAGTACAACACTCAAAAAGGAAGGTACATACGACTCTCTTTCAGAATATGAGTAATCGTAGACCAAGACATCAATAAGCACATAAAGCACAATCAATCACTCAAAACACCAACATCAAGAAGGTGAGAACAAGGTGTGAACACACATGTTACACACAAGTTAAGGTCTGCTCAATCACTCATATACAAATAGGAGGACAAGCATGCACACAAGGTCGATACACCTCACACCAACAGAGGGCACATGCGACACTAGAGATTCTAGTGTTTGCAACCTGGCTCTGATACCAAATGTAGTGCCCCGCCAGGAAACCCCGAAGGGATTAAACCAAAAATAAGAATAGAGTGCAATAATTTTTTTATTTTTTTTTACGTAACACAACATTAAGATACAACAAGATATCAAAGATTTAGATTACATAGTGGAAGACATCAACTAACACCTAAAGAGTTTCCCAACGAGATTACTTAAATTTCACAATTCACATAACTCACACAATTAATCCAATAAGCTGATTATCTTAGTAATGAGATAATTCTTAATCAGGATAATCTCTTTCAGAAGATGGAAATATAAATCACAAGCAAAGATTCATCTATTAAGATCTATTCATAATCTTCATTCAAGTTGTTCATTAAAATACAAGCCATACATCTAATATTCTAACACACTAGAATTTCATAATAAACATATGAGATCTTTTTAAGCATACTTAATTTCCTTAACAACAACTGAATATATTCCATTACTCTAAGTTACATTCTTTCATATTCCAATTTATTGCATTTTAAAAGATGATTGCATACATGCATCTACGATAAATCTCATCTAAACCACTTATGCATTCGATCAAAATGGCATTCAAGAAAGGACTGCATATAAGCATTTAAATTTAATTCCATCTTATCCACTTATACATTCTACATAAGCTATTCATACATGATAAAGTTGAATAAAGGAAACATAAGAGAATAACATCACATAACAGCATAATGATCTCGAAGTTCACCTCTAAAGGGCTACATCTCCGAGTCTGCTCAATTGCAAGACCCCTCTGATAATTAATAAAGTTAAGAATACATGAGGTTCTCATAATTTCCAATCCAACCATCAAGGTGAAACATAAATAATATACAAGCGACCGCATCGGTCAATAAATACATAAACGATCCCTGAAAAGAAAAGGATCCAACTAAACATAATCAAAGCTAATACAAAGGTCCATTGGAGCATCCACAAAACTGAGTCATCATCACCCAAGGTCTAACATGAAACCGATACTCACAAGGGCAAAGACAATAGGGCGACCCACAAACGTGCTCCTAACAAAACAATATGACAACACACTAGCGAACATAGGGACAAGTGTCATCACACAACCTGGTATGGTTACCATGGCAGGTCTTCATAGGTCCCGGCCCCATACACTAGGTTACCCTGGCAACCTAATTTGAGCCTCCGGCCCATCCAAGCCTCATGTGGACCCCCACATCCTCTCATGAAGACGAGGATGATGGTTTGCCATTTCAGGCCTTCTCATAACATGTCGAGTCTGTGTTAGCACTTGTCCCATGCGTGAGGCACAATTATCTTACTTAGAGATTACATTCTAATCTACTGATAGGTTATCACTTATTAGACTCACTTTCGATGGGTTACCCAATAGCCACTTTGGGCGTGGCTCCCAATTGAAAGCCACTTTCCCATACGACACTACACTAAACTCAGACGAACTCAAAACCCAACGAATACACATGGTTAAACAAATGGAGTTCAAAAAGGAGGGAACAACCATCTGGTCAAACGTGACTCAAAAGTGGTACACTTACTGACGGTACTCTAACTAGAGGCCTGACCAACTATGGTCAACCACAAATCATCATTCAACACCCACACAAAGGATATGACCAAATATGACACTACCACAAAACAACAGTCAACTCAAAACCGAGGACTGAAACAAGTACCCCAAATCAATCCATACGATAGAGCCCTATAAAACAAAGCACAACTTGCCATCACATAAGCAAAAGCGAATACAGAAATTAAACTCGCAAAGGCAATAACCAGAAAAGACAATATTTTCTCATATTGATTTGAACATTAATAGTCAACCAAGTTTTCTAATAATCTAAGTTTTCGAATTACATTGATAGAAAAATCATCGTTACCAAGAGAATACAATACCATAATTCCAATGGTCCATTCACCTATGTCTCAAAACAGAGGAAGATTATAACTATACCATTTACTTTACAAATTGAAAATACCATTAACTCACCAACATTCCAAACAATACACTATTACTTTCCAATAGTATATCGTTTAAATGATCAAAATATCCAATGATAAAATATTTCATTTACTTCTCAATTACTCAAATGATATGTTCTTGAATATTATTTAACATAATCAATTAGTAAATATATCATATTTCAACAATTTTCCAATAACATAATATTCTATTTTTTTTAACACAATACTTCCTCAATTAGACAAATACCCAAATTAGCTATTAATTAAGGTATATATTTATTAATCCAAGATTAATAAAAATATAACCAATTAATAATCAATTGCGAAATTCACAATTCTAGAATTTAATTAGAAAAAGTGCATTAATCATAAAACAAAATTTGAATATTAATTAATGTATATATTCCATTATACAATTAATTAATATCAAATTAATCATGAATTAAAAATGTATGCTACATTAATCATAATTAAAAAACTTAATTTAAATTTACCATTAAATAATATTAAAATATTATATTTTTTTTTTAAAATAAAAAAATACATTTTAAAAAAACTAACAAAAAACCATATTTAAATGGGGGAGGGTACCCACGTGGAACCCCACGTGGCCCCCCCACTTGGGAGCTCACGCTGCCTCCCAATGGGAGCACGCAGCCCCCATGGGACCGCTGTTGTTCCCAAAGGGAGCACGCAGCCCCCATGCGAAGCACTGCTGCCCATTGGACACGCAGCACCCCTCCACATGGTGGGGAACTCTCCCACATGGTTGGGGTTTCAACAATTTTTCAATATTGGTTTTTTTTACTGATTACTATGTAAAACATAGTCTAAAACAAACAGTCTCCCAGAGACTAAAGAATTATTATTATTTTTATTTTTTTAATTTTTATATACTGTGAATAAAAAACACAGTCAGTCTCCCAGAGACTTAAAACAAATAATTTTTTCTTTTAATCTTAAAACCAACACAGACTTTTCTAGAATATGAGAGGTTTTCAAAAATTGAAAGGATAATTCTTTTGGGCATAAGAAAGCTCATTTTCGATGCAAGGATGCATACAATAAACCAATACCAACTAATTCCGCAATGATTCATAACCTTGAGGCAATCAATGGAGAAATTAAAACTAGATAGCATGAGGAACATCCAATGCCCTTTTTAAAAAAAAAAAATTTAAACAATAACTAACTGATAACCAGAATTCCTACCTCAATAAGCATTCTTGGAAAGGATCTGATGAAGAGCCCCAACCTGCAACTCAAGAAATTCTTCTCCTTCCAAAATCCCCAAATCTTTCCTCCAAATATTTTCCAAAAATATATTTTTTTCTCCAAAAAAAAATTCCATCCTCTATATTTTCCAAAAGTCTAGGTTATAAGGAAGAGTTGACCAAAATTTCATTTTTTTGGAATTAAAATTTTTATTTAAAAATAATTCTTTTCCAACCATATCAATAAATTGAATTGCTTTTCCCATTTAAAATTGATTTTCTCACTCAACTGAAATTTAACCTTTCTATTTCCAAAATGCCAAGAAGATAAAATTAATTCTATTTCAATTAAAATTAAATCTTTCTTTTCGAAGGCATAAACATAATACATTTAATATTAAAATTAACCATACACACCAAGCACGCAACCCAAGAAAGTCAACCAGACAAATGACTCAAAAACTCAAACAAAAAGGGAATACCGACGATGACTGACGATGCTTACTTGAGCACGACTATGGTCAACTAGGGTCTTACGACCACCTAATCCAACTCTAAGGATTAAAGAGGTACACTCAAACCTACACATCCAGGTGAAGACGAACCTCACACTCAAGCGGCATTGTACCTGAAATCTCTTGTAACCAAGAGTCATACATGCATACATATATAAACTTAATGAAAGCATTAGCCCGATTTTAATACCATGAAATAGGAACACTAAGCAACTTGCATACAACTAGTGTGAAAACCACATCAACAGCTATGCATTAAATCAAACATCTGACTATAACATTATATTAAGATAAACTGACCAAGATTAAACCGAGATTAGAAATTGATTAGGGCAGGGGTACTACAAATTACAAATTAGATATATGTATATCTTAATTGTGCATGCCCCTTTAAGACATGTATTCATATTTACACATATTTGTCTTAATTTAATATCAAATTTCATACAAATGCATTTAATTAAATGAATACATCATAATTTACTTAAATACATACATACTAAATTATTTGAATAACTTACAAATTATGCATGTGCATTTAAAATTAGATATATAAATCCTAATTATACATGTGACCCCATTAAGACCTATTCAAATTTACACACATGTCCTAATTTAATATAGAATTTGAGATAAATTTGCATTTTTAATTAAATGAATACATGTCCTAATTTACTTTACATACATGCTAAATTATTTTAACAACTTACAAATTGTGCATGTGCATTTAAAATTAGATATATACATCCTAATTGTGCATGTCCCCTTAAGACATTTTCAACTCATACACCTCCTAATTTACTTTACATACACACATGTACTATTATTTAACATGTACATTAGTCATACATCCTAATTGAATATATTTGAAAATTGCATATTTAACTAAATGTATGTATGTATGTATGTATGTATGCATGTATATGTATATGTATGTATGTATGTATGTTTTTATATATATATGTACGTGTACATGTACATGTATATGTATATGTATATGTATATTTATATGTATATGTATATTAAATATATACATGCATTTATATACACACATATGTAAGAGATTTATTTTAAACGTTTGCCTAGATATACTTATGGACTTTCTTATATACAAACAAAGATGAAAAAATGGATCAAGACAAGACCCTGTTGGGAATTCAAATTTTGTAAAATTTGAAGTACCATTGACAAGAAAAAGTGATTATAACATACACAATATCAACATCTAGAGACCAACTCTAGAGGACTATATTTCAAAATCGGGTGATCATCATGATGAATGGCTTGGTAGGAACCTTTATATGTCATAAATGGATCTATATGACAAGTTGTGGACCCTTGTGACCAGTATTTGATATAGTCAGTTTTTGTACTCTAAGAGGAAGCATTACCTTGCACATTGGATAACATACATAAATGACCACCCTTGAGGGTCAATATCTTGGTGCCTAATGTGTTTCCTATCAAACCAATTATTCCCCACAATTTTCCTAACTATAAAGAACCCCTATGTCTATTTGGAGAAGCTCACGACACCATTTACTATTTTTCCCAAGTCTAGACCAATTGCCATTTGTTCAGCTTATTACTTAGGTAAGTGGACCAAGATGGTGAATAGAAAAGTGGCCACATCCCAAGAAAAAACCAAATTTTTCATAACCCATGCGGGTTCTAAAAATTCAAAAATGTGCTAGGCTTGGTAACACCAAGCCTAGAGAAAAATAATTTAATAACCAAAAGTTCCTCAAAACCCGTACGGGTTTTCAGAAACATTATTTTTGGGTGTAGGCCATGGGTTTTGCCCATTTTCAATGCCAAAATCCATGGAACAACAACAAGGAAAAACCAAAAAAGCATAGAACCCGCACGGGTTTGTAACTATTTTGGATTTTCCCAACATTGAGAGCAATTTTCAACAATTGCACCCCATTGAATAGGTAAGATTTGATTGGTTTAATTATTTTTATTTGCATTTTAATTGAAGTAGGGTTTTTTAATTGATTTAAGTTTTGTTTTTATTAATTTGATGTTAGATTCTTCAAGCAATCCCCTTGAACTAAATAGACAACAAAGACCTCCTCCTGCACAAGCAACATAAGAAAACCATGTAAACATTGCACAAGAGCAACAAGAAAACCCTCAAAATCCTCAAAATGTTGCTCCTCAACAACGACCGCCACCCCAAAACCGTCCATGTCCTCTGTTAGATCATGTAGATGCCACACAAGAGGATCTCATCAATCGCCTTACAACAAATAATGCTGAAATTTCTATATTGGTGAATAGGTTGAGGTGCTCTAGCCTTGAGCACCACACAATCCTCTCCAGAACACTAGAAACAATGGCTAATAGTGAAATTGAGGTATCTAGGAAGGTTACAAAATGAAGTTCATGGAGGGATAGATGTTCAACATTTTATGCGGATGGGTTGTCATATGATCAAGTGAAGAAAAAAGGCATAGGTAAAGCTAACATATGTGCTCTTTTCACCAATCTTGTTACCAGTAACAACCTATAACTAAATAGGACTCAGTTTCCTATACATTGGTGTGTTCATGCTAGGCTGAAAGAATCTTTTTGGGATAGGTGGTATATGGTCTTTGACCAACCACCTTGTAATAATTGGGAGGTGCCTCTATATTTTTTGAGAAAGTTGTATTGTGAGTTTATCCTTAGTGAGAAGCCAAATTACTTTGACATCTGATAATTTCAGGGTAGAGGGAGAGGCTCTTTGCATGATAGACCTGGGGCCCATAGGGTGGTAGAGCCATAGCATAGGAGGCTTATAATTCCTAAACCCATGGTTCATGTCATTGTTACTATATCCTTGAAGGATTCTATGGAATTATGGACTCTTCAGGCAGTTGTATTATTGGCTGATGTCATTGTTCAGCATGGCACACAGTTGGTCAAAGCAGAGGATGTACCAACACCTACAACACCTCCTTCATTAGCAATACCTCCTTCCTCAATGACACCTCCTTCATCAACAATACCTCATTCATCATTTGGCACAAGCTAGCCCATTCAGCATATGTGCCCCACCTGCCAGGGTGTATGTTCTGGTGTAGACACTGACACAAACAAGGATGGTTTGATATCTCATTCATGTACATGTTATGGGAATAGATGTCATGCTTCCACTATAGAGTATGTGGCCCTCACCGATGAACTGATGAATATGTTGTACCCTCTCTATCAAACACAGCTGCGTTTAATTCTATTTATGACATGTTATCAATTAAGTGACTAAATCTTATAAAAAGAAATGAATTTTTATTTTTAGAACAATTTAAAGTGACATATAAATAAAATACATTGTAGGGTGCAGCAGGTGGTGGGAGTACACCACATACTTTTCAGTCGACTCCATGGTCATGAGTAGTTTTTCCACCAGTGGTAAAGATTTGTAAATTTGTTAAAAATATAATAATACATTGGTTTCAAAATATATTTTGTTAATAATATAATAATACATTGGTTTCAAAATATCTTTTGTTAATTATATGTATCATTACTTGGTATTTTATAGGGCTTATCAGTGGCTGAGATGTCCCAACTTGATGATATCACGCTTTCATCCATTGAATTTGGCCAATATAGCTATGCGGTACAATTTAGATTTATATATTTTTGACTTAAGTGATATTAAATACATGCTCTTTTTCCTTATGTTAATTTTTTTCCATTTGTTTACCCCAAATGCCTCAAGGACATCTCGTGTGAGAAAGCCATCCTCTAGCACTCTGAGGTAGAAAAAGATATCCTCTCGGACACCCAAATGACAAGAAGGTAATTTAGTACAACTTAAATTCATTTGTTGAAATGTATTATGATTAAACATGTATATGTAGATATTGATAAATGCACAAAATTTATTTGTTCTATATACAAAAATATATGGGGTTTACAGAATTAATGAATTCACTTGATGTCGATGAGGTTCAGTAGAGGGAAGAGGTGATATCTTCATATTCACTTTGGATTGCATTCTTTCTTGTTCGAAATAACTAAATCATGTTATGTGTAGTACCCCTACCCTAGTCTATTTCTAACCTTGGCTTAATCTTGATTAGTTAATCGTAATATTATGTTATAGTCAGATGTTGATTAACGCATAGCTATTGATGTGGTTTTCTCACTAGTTGTATGCAGGTTATTCAGTGTACCTATTTCGTGATTATAGTATCGGACTGACGCTTTCATTAGATTTTATAAATGTATGCATGTATGATCTTTTGTTGCAGGAGATTTCAGGTACGAAGTCGCATGAGTGCGAGGTTCGTCATCACCTGGTTTTGCAGGTTTGAGCATACCTTTTAATCCCTAGAGTCGGATTAGGTGGTCGTAAGACCTTAGTCGACCTTAGTCGTGCTCTAGTGAGCATCACCAGTCGTCGTCGGTAATCCCTGTTGGTTTGGGTTTGCGGGTCGTCTGTTTGGTTGGCCTTCTCGATTTGCGTGCCTGGTGTGTTTGGTTAATTGATGAATTAGTCCGTAGCATTATTTTGAGTATTTATGCGTTTGTGCAGTGAAGATTAATGGATTAAATTGATTGAGAATTCGTTATGCGTTTTTTCGTTGTTAATGAACTGCTCGTTTTAGATTGGAAGTAAATTTGAATTTAATGGCGGATTTCGATTATTAAATGCATTATTTATATATGCTGATGAAAAAAGAAGGATTTGTATTTAATTGCAAGAGGTTTAATTGCTTTCTGTTGGATTCTGGTATTTGAAAGGTTAAATTGAATTGATTGTGAAAGAAATCGATTTTTAATTGATTAAGCAAGTTATTTTGTTGATAGTTAAAAAAAAAAAAAAAAAAAATTTTGAGGAATTAATTGTAAATAAAAGTTTTTATTCCAAAAAATGGAATTTTTTGGGTCAACTCCTCCATATTACCCAAAAATTTGGAGAAGATTTTGGATGGACAAAATTTGGAAAAGATTTTGGATGGAGAAAGATGGTTTTGGATAGCTGGAGATGGAGACTCCTCAGCAGATCTTGCCAGGAACGCGAGATCAGGTAGGATTCCATTCCCAATTTTAGTTATTGGTTAAAATGGAATTGGAAGTTGGATGTTTTTATGTTTATGGATCGATTTGGTAAATTACCAGCTTGGCTGGAAGTGATTTAGAGGTGCTGTTAATTCCTCTTGGGTTTGGGCGTTTGAAACCCCTGGGCGTTTGAATCAAATGTGTTTTTTTATTAAATTTTCATTCTGGGAATGTAACCGGACTGTGTGTGTTTTTAATTAGCAAAATGTATTTATCTATTATCAAAGTTGCTGTGGGCGTTTTGGTTTTTAATTGGTTCCGAACTGTGTGTTTGTTCTTAAAAATATATATGTTCTACCTTTTTAGCGAGCCCACGCGTTGCATGGTTCTCCGAACTGGGTGCGTGTTTATTTTTTTTGAAACCCGTGGGTTGGGGTTTGGAGGCGGAGAGCGGAGCTCCCCCGCACCTCCTCCCCCGTCCCCCGCGCGCAGCCCGTTCTCCTCGCTTTTCCCCCCCGATGGTGCTTACCTCCGCTCTGCAGGCGTGTGGCTGCGGCTGCGGCCCACGGCGGTGGCCGCAGGGACCGCGGTGGCCGCAGGGCGCCGCGGCACCTGCGGGCACCGCCGCGAGCGCCGCCCGCGAGCCTTCACCGCTTTCGGCTAGGGCTTGGGCGCCCAGCCTTCCCAGTTGGGAGGTGGGCCCCGCCCTCATCTTTTCTTGTTTATGCGTGGTGTTAAACATAGTTTATAAAATAGTTTTTTTTTTTTTTTTTTTATGTATTTTTTTTTATCACTTCAAAAAAAAAAAGGGGCATATAATAGTGGTATTATTATTTTAATGATAAGATTTAAATTGTTTTAAAAAAAAAAAAAAAGATGTTTTTTTTTCTATATGTTTCTTTTAAAAGAAAAGAAAATATATAATGGTTTTAATATTGTTTTATGAAGAATGTAAACCAAGTCTTGATGATGAGAAATGTGGCATAAATGGATTATGCCGAAGATTTTCCTTGTTAACGGATTATGCAAGCTTGGAATTTAATTGTGTATACCTGTGAAGGATCAATTATTGATATATTGGAGATTCTTGTTGAGTTAAAATATACCTTATTCACGAATAAATATATTGTTGAAGATTTTAACGTTGTAAACCATCTTGAGATATTAGAAACGAATAATTAACCATTGGGCATTAGAAATTTTAACGATATGCTTTTGGAAACGATTATCTTCTGTTAGACGCTCTTTTTATAATTACATCGATTGTCTGGATTTTATTAATATGGATTGGTTAAAACTCTTATGGCTTAAATTGCCCGTTCAATGTTTTGAAACATAGGAGCTAGAAAACCAAGAACGACTTATCCCTTGATGAGATAGATAACTGTAGCCTGTTTTTAGATCATGTAGAAAACTTGATCGTTTTTAATGTTTAAATCAACTTGAGGGAATAATGTCTTTTCTGATTATTGCCTTGCGAGTTTAATTTCTGTATTCGCCTTAATTATGAAATGGCATGTTTTGCTTTGTTTAAAAGGACCCTGTCGTATGGATGATTTGGTGTTCCTGTTTCAGTCCCCGGATTTTGAGTTGACTTTGGATTGTGATGTTGACTTTGTTGGTTATATCCTCCTTGTGTGAGTCGAATGCTGATTCATGGCTAACCTTAGTTGTCAGGTCTCTAGTTAGAGCACCGTCAGTAAGTGATTACCCTTGAGTCGTGTTTGACCTGATGATTGTATCTTCTTGAACTCCGTTCGTCTTACCATGTGTATTCCGTGGTTTGAGTTCGTTGAGTCAGTCTAGTGTCGTATGGGAAAGTGGCTTTCGATTGGGGGCCGCGCCCAAAGTGGCTGCTGGGTAACCCGTCGAAAGTGAGTCTAATAAGTGATAACCTAAGTAGATTAGAAAATAATATCTAAATAAGATAATGTGCCTCACACATGGGACGAATGCTATCATAGATTCGGCATGCTGTGAGAAGGCCTGAAATGGCAAACTACCTTCCTTGTCTTCACGAGAGGATGTGTGGGTCCACATGAGGCTTGGATGGGCCAGAAGTTCGGATTAGGTTGCCAGGGTTACCAGTGTATGGGCCGGGACCTATGAAGACTTGCCATGGTATCCATACCAGGTCATGTGATGACACTTGTCCCTACGTTCGCTAGTGTGTTGTCGTTTTGTTCTGTTTTGAGTACCTTTGTGAGTCGTCCTTTCGTCTCTGCCCTTGTGAGTTTCGGTTTCATGTTAGACCCTTGGGTGGTGATGGTTCAGTTTTATGGATGCTCTCATGGACTCCTATGTTATTAGCTTGATTATGTTCAGCTGGATCCTGTTCTTCTTAAGGATCGTTTATGTATTTATGGACCGATGTGGTCATCTGTATATTATTTATGTATCGCCTTGATGGCTGGATTGTATGGTGTAACCTTTTGTACTCTTAACTTTATTATTTATCCGAGGGGGTCTTGCAGTTGCGCAGACCCGAAGATGTAGCCCTTTAGGGGTGAACTCCGAGATCATTATGGTGTTATGTGTTGTATTCTCTCATGTTTCCTTTATTCAGCTTTATCATGTATGATTAGCTTATGTCAGAATGGTTAAGTGGATAATTGGAATTAACTTTAAATGCTTATATTCAATTCTATCTTGAATGCCATGTTGTTCGAATGCATAATTGGTTGGGATGCGATTTATCGTAAATGTATGTGTGTAATCGTCCTTTTAATGCAATAAGTTGGTATATGGAATAATGTATCTTAGAGTAATGAATTATATTCAGTTGTTGTTAAGAAATTTAAATATGCTTGGAAAGATCTCTTATGCTTTGATGAAATCCTAGTGTATTAGAATGTTATATGTATGGGTTGTAATTTTAAATGAAAAGATTGAATGAAGTTTATGAATGGATCTTAAATGATGAATCTTGCTTATGATTTATATTTCCGTCCTTTGAAAGAAATTATCCTGATATGAATTATCTCGTTGTTAAGGTAATTAGCTTATTGGATTAATCGTGTGAGTTAAGTGAATTGTGTTATTTAAGTAATCTCGTTGGGAAACTCTTTAGGAGTTAGTTGAAGTCTTCCGCTATGTAATCTGAATCTTTGGTATCTTGTTGCATCTTATGCGTTGTAACTTTAAAAAAAAAAATTATTGCACTCTATTCTTGTTATTTTAGCTTATCCCTTCGGGGTTTCCTGGCGGGGCATTACATTATGTCTATATCATATGTTATCATTTTTCATATAGGAAATGGTAATAGCTGCATCAGATTTGACTAGGCCTCCTAAGGCTATAGGAGAACTATATGAGGCTTCGGTGTGCATTTGTTCTACATATGTTAAAATATTTGTTTTATCTAGTTTGTCAACAACTTTGGGTTATTAACTTGTATGATTGTCTTTAACCTATTACAAGCCCCTCTCAAAATTCCTACTGTTATTCTACCATTCCATTTCAATAGAAGTCCTACACATATATTATGGGATCTAACATGACCAAGGGAAAAGGTATGTCTATCTTAGATCAACTCCTTTTCTCTAAGTGTACAATGAAGTTGAAACTATCTAGTTAACTCCTTTTGGATCACTTACCATGGATATAGGAAATGGTCGTAACTGATTCATCTATAACTTTGCCTCCTATGACCACAACACATCCATCTGAGGGTCCAGTATGCTTTAGTTTTTTAGTCTATTCATTTTTAGTTATTATGTGTTATTTGACATATATGTTATTAACATGTATTAATGTTGTTTTACCAGTTACAACCTCCTTCAGGACATCCCATGGATCCTCAGCCTCACACAATTGCAGAAGACAAAGATGAGGTAATCAACATTTAAACTTCAAACAATTTAGAGTTTAGTATTTAGTTATTTTGATGTTATATTGAGAAAATATATCTGATTCGACATTTGAATTGTCCTTGTGTAGCCACATGCAGAGCCACGTACTGCTTCGAAGAGGCTTGATTTTGATGATCCGCCATAGTCATAGATACCGATAGAGACATATAGTTATAGTTGTGGTCATTGAAGCACAGTTTTTTTTATATATTTGACATTTGTATATGTATATATCGACTTTGACAGACATGACACATGCCACATTTTTGTAACTATTACTGATTTGGCATCTATGCCATTTTTTGATATGTACATAGTTATTGTTCATTTTGATATATATGAAACTTGATATTCGATCCAATTTGTTCATTGATATATATGAAACTTGATATTCTTGAAACTTAGTTATTTGCTATTGAAATGTGATCAAACTTGTTCATTGTGTATATGTCTTGAAATGTGATCCAATTTGTTCATTACTTGTAACTCATATGGTGTATACTTCTAAACTATCTATTGCTCATATTGTGTATACCCAAGTACTGACACTGGTAATGTTGATATTGTGTATTTTGATTGAGTGAATTTCCTTTGAGTCCTTCGTGCATGAAGAGATTGGAGTGAAGTTATTATTTCATAAACTCATGCTTATGGAGCAAAGCTCATCATTTCAAAACCAATTAAGACAAGATTTGAGCACACAAAGCAGATTTGAAATTTATCTAAGGATGAGTCAGCTTAGGTAGGGTTTTCATTTAAATTTTATTTCATAACAAGTCGGCCTTAGGGTAAGAGACACACCTATTCATCCAAATTGCCTATAAAAGAAGAGTTGAAGAACTTATGGATGATATGTGTGAACCTATGGGGTCATATTGTCACTACCTAAAAAGGCCTCTCTTGGTTTCGGACAACTCAATTTCATTTTCTTGTGGTGAGATTTTTTTTGTCGCATAAAAAACTGTCAGTGAGAGGTGGCAAAATAGTGCATCTTTCATTCTGCTTGTCATGTGAACGAACCATCAATGCAAGTGCATTTGGATGGTTGGTATTATGCTAGGTTTTCCCTTGTCTTTCTCCCCAAGATGTTTGATCCTTCCGAACCACCTCGTAGCAACGTTTTCCCTTAAGCGCTCAAAGTGGAAAAAAATGGTTAAAATTTGACGATGCCTAACTCGGAGACCGTGGCACTTATAGATGATCTATTTGAACCTATGGGGTCATTTTGTCATTGCCTAAAAATTCCTATCTTAGTTTCAGACAACCCAATTCCATTTTCTTGTGGTGAGATTTTTTCTGTCGAATCAAAAACCGTCAAAAATTGTCAGTGAGAGGTGGCAAAATAGTGCATCTTTCATTCTACTTGTTGTGGGAATGAACCATCATTGCGAGACCATCTGGGTGGCTAGGTTTACTCTAGGTGTGCCATTGTCTCACTCCCCAAGACGTCTGATCATTCTATGCAACCTCGTAGCAACGTTTTCCCTTTAGTGCTCAAAGTGGAAAAAAGGGTCAAACTTTGACGTCGCATAAATCAGAGACCATGGCACTTGTGGATGATCCATTTGAACCAATGGGATCATGTTTTTCTACCTAAAAACATCTCTCTCATTTTTGGGCAACTCAATTTCATTTTCTTGTGGTGAGATTTTTCCATCGCATAAAAAACCGTCAAAAACTGTTAGTGAGAGGTGGCAAAATATTTCATCTTTCGTTCTTCTTGTCATGGGAATGAACCATTAGTGTGAGAATGTCCACGTGGTCAAGTTTATGCTAGGTGTGCCCTTGTCTTTCTCCCCAAGATGTCCAATCGATCCGAGCCACCTCGTAGCAACATTTTCCCTTGAGTGCTCAAAGTGGAAAAAATGGTCAAACTTTCACGTCGCATAACTCAAAAATCGTGGGACTTATGGATGATCCATTTGAACCTATGGGGTCATGTTGTTTTTGCCTAAAAAGGCTAATCTTAGTTTCAAACAACTCAATTCCATTTTCTTGTGGTGAGATTTTTTCCGTCGCATCAAAAACCATTAGTGAGGTGGCAAAATAGTGCTTCTTTTGTTCTGCTTGTCATGTGAACAAACCATCAACACAAGCATGTCTGGGTGGCCAAAATTTCACTAGGTGTGTCCTTGTCTCACTCCCCAAGACATTTCATCATTCTAAGTCACCTCATAGGGATGCTTTCCCTTGAGCGCTCAAACTGGAAAAAATGATCAAACTTTGACATCACGTAACTCAGAGACCATGGCACTTATGGATGATCCATTTGAACCTATGGGGTCATTTTGTTGCTGCCTAAAAAGGCCTATCTCAATTTCAAACAACTCGATTCCATTTTCTTGTGGTGATATTTTTTTTGTCGCATCAAAAACCATTAGTGAGAGGTGGCAAAATAGTGCATCTTTCATTTTGCTTGTCATGTGTAATGCCCCGCCAGGAAACACCGAAGGGATAAGCCACAATAACAAGAAAAGAGAGCAAAATTTTTTTTTTGAAGTTACAACACATAAGATGCAACAAGATACGAAGGATTCAGATTACATAGCAGAAGACTTCAACTAAACTCCTAAAGAGTTTCCCAACGAGATTACTTAAATTTCACAATTCATTAACTCACACAATTAATCCAATAAGCTGATTATTTTAATAATGAGATAATTCATAAACAGGATAATTTCTTTCAAAGGATTGAAATGTAAATCACAAGAAAAGATTCATCATTAAGATCCATTCATGATTCTCGTTCAAGCTTTTCATTTAAAATTACAAACCATACATCTAACATACTAATACACTAGGATTTTCACCATAAACATAAGAGATCTTTCCAAGCATATTTAAATTTCTTAACAACTACTGAATATAATTCATTACTCTAAGATACATTATTCCATATTCCAACTTATTGCGTTAAAAGGATGATTTCACACATGCATTACGATAAATCGCATCTCAACCAATTATGCATTCGATCCATAAGGCATTCAAGATAGAACTGAATAAAAGCATCTAAAGTTAATTCCCATTTATCCACTTAACCATTTAACATAAGCTAAACATACATGATAAAGCTGAATAAAGGAAATGTAAGAGAGTACACCACATAACACCATAATGATCTCGGAGTTCACCCCTAAAGGGCTACATCTCCGGGTCTGCTCAACTGCAAGACCCCTCTGATAATTAATAAAGTTAAGAGTACAAGAGGTTACACTATACAATCCAGCCATCAAGGCGATACATAAGCAATATACAACGACCACAATGGTCAATAATATAAAAATGATCCTTACAAAGAACAGGATCCAGCTGAACATAATCAAGCTAATACAAAGGTCCAGAAGAGCATCCATAAAACGGAGCCATCACCACCCAAGGTCTAACATGAAACCGACACTCACAAGGGCAGCGACAAAGGACAACTCACAAAGGTACTCAAAACAGGACAAAACGACAACACACTAGCGAACGTAGGGACAAGTGTCATCACACGACCTGGTATGGATACCATGGCAAGTCTTCATAGGTCCCGGCCCATACACTGGTAACCCTAGCAACCTAATCCGAACTTCCGGCCCATCCAAGCCTCATGTGGACCCACACATCCTCTCGTGAAGACAAGGAAGGTAGTTTGCCATTTCAGGCCTTCTCACAGCATGTCGAGTCTATGCTAGCACTCGTCCCATGTGTGAGGCACATTATCTTATTTAGAGATTATTTTCTAATCTACTTAGGTTATCACTTATTAGACTCACTTTCGACGGGTTATCCAGCAGCCACTTTGGGTGCGGCCCCCAATCGAAAGCCACTTTCCCATACGACACTAGACTAACTCAGATGAACTCAAACCAGAGAATACACATGGTCAGACGAACGGAGTTCAAGAAGGAGAAACAATCATCAGGTCAAACGCGACTCAAAGATGAACACTTACTGACGGTGCTCTAACTAGAGACCCGACCAACAACGATCAACTACAATCATCATTCGACACACACACAAGGAGGATATGATCAAACGACACTACCACAATACAACAGTCAACTCGGAATCGAGGACTGAAACAGGAACACCAAATCATCCATACGACAGGGTCCTTTAAACAAAGCAAAACATGCCATTTCATAATTAAAGCGAATACAGTAATTAAACTCGCAAGGCAATAATCACAAAGACAATATTTCCTCAAATTGATTTAATCATTAAAATCGATCCAGTTTTCTACATGATCTAAAACAGATAACAGTTATCTACTTCATCAAGGGATAAGTTGTTCTTGGTTTTCTAACTCCTAAGGTTCAAAGCATCGAACAGGCAATTTAAGCCATAATGAGTTTTAACCAATTCATATTGATAAATCTCAGACAACCATTAATCAACTAAAATAAGCTATTAAATCTCCAGCAAAACATCATTAAGTAGGATTTACATCGTATTCCAACGATTTCCAATAACATATTATTCTCTATTATTTTAAAACAATACTACATCAATTAGCCAACTTCCCTAATCAGCTAGCAGGTAAGATCTAGATTCATTAATCCAAGATCAATAGGAAAATAAACAACAAAGTTCCATTGCGAAAATTCACATTTGAAGAACTTAATTAGAAAGAAGGCGTAAATCACCAAATGAAGCTGAAAACAATTAGCCTATAACTCCATTATAAGGTTAATCACTACCAACTAACATTTGTCAAGTTCAATGCCTCCTTAATCAAAATTAAGAACTAACTAACACTAATATTACAATAATATCCAACATATTATAATCCCTCTTTTTTTTTTTTTGAATGGGAAAGAAAATACATAAAAAGGAAAACCCATTTTAAAACTATACTTTCTTTTAAACAAGAAAAAAAAATGCATTTTAAAATAACTATTTTCTTTTATTAAAACGAAATGCATTTAAAAAAAAGGTGGGAGGCACGCTGGGAAGGGCCGTGCCCTAACCCTAGCGTTGTCCCATACTATGCGGGCGGCGCCACTCAACACGGCCAGCGGCGGCGGTGCCCTGCGGTGCCCGCAGGTCCGCGGCGCCCTGCGGCCACCACAGTGTGCCGTGGCCCCGAGACTAAAGCACCAGCGAGGAGTTTAAAGGAAACCCGGGTGAACGAGCTGGGAAAAGGGGGCGTGCGGGTGAAGGGAGGGGAGCAGGTGGAGCTCCGCTCCCCGCTTTCCCAACCCCAAAACGTAGTCCAAAACCATGAAAAACACGCCCAGTCCAAAAAAATGTTTTAAATTTAAATTGAGCACACGGTTCGGGACAAACACAAACGCCCAGCTCGGTTATCATAACAAAATTTTGATTAAAACACGCCCAATTCGAACATAAAATAATATAGTTCGAACATGAAATATCATACTTTCAGTTTACACAGTTCGAATTTGGCTAAAAACGCCATACCCAAACACGTTTAATAAATTTCGATTTAAAAAGGGACTGGTTCGGTAACAATTTCTTGGTGATTTCATCCTTTCCCAAACACGAAGGGGTTTCAAACGCCCAAGCAATCATGAGGAAAAATACACCTCAAATAAATTCATTTTATTAATCAAAGAGAAAACCAGGCATGGCAGAATAACCCATTTTAACATAATGATATAGCCATGCAATTTCTTGAAGGACACAGCTAAAACATGGATTTAAACTCACAAATCCAATATAAAACTGAAAACAATCAAGGATTGAATTGGCAACAAGCAATCCTTTTCACATCAACAAGGAAGAATGATTTGGATAAACCCTACCTTCATACGCAATCCTAGCATGGCTGAAGGAGAGCCCCAATCCTCAGCTCCCAAATCCTCCAATTTTCATTCCCAACCAAAATCTTTTCCAAAAATGTCCATCCTCTCCAAATTTCCCAAATTGGGTTATATGGAAGAGTTGACCCAAAATTTTCTATTTTTGGAATAAAAACTTTTATTTAAAAATAATACTTAAAAATTAATCCTTTCTCACAAACACAACAAATAAATTGCCTTTTCAATTCAAAATTCGATTTCCTCAATCAATTAAATTTAACCTTTCAAATTTCTGAATCCAACAGAATGCAGTTACGTCTATTGCGATAAAATACAAAAATTTCTTTTTCAACAGCATATATAAAATGCATTAAATATTCCAAATCAATCACTAAATCAAATTTGCTTCCAATTTAAAATAGGCAATTCATTAACAACGAAAATCGCATAACGAATACCTGATTAATTTAATCCATTAATCCTCAATGCACAAACGCATAAATAATCCAAATAATTATTAAGGACTAATTCATCAATTAACCAAACACACCAGGCATGCAAACCGAGAAGGTCAACCAAACAGACAACTCGCAAACCCAAACAAGAAGGGATTACCGACGACGACTGACGATGCTCACTTGAGCACGACTAAGGTCGACTAGGGTCTTACGACCACCTAATCCAACTCTAAGGATTAAAAGGTATGCTCAAACCTGCAAAACCAGGTGACGACGAACCTCGCACTCATGCGACTTCGTACCTGAAATCTCCTGCAACCAACGATCATACATGCATACATATATAAAATTAATGAAATCATTAGTCCGATACTAATACCACGAAATAGGGACACTGAATAACCTGCATACAACTAGTGAGAAAACCACATCAATAGCTATGCGTTAATTCAAACATCTAACTATAACATAATATTTCGATAAACTAATCCAGATTAAACCAAGGTTAGAGATCGATTACGATAGGGGTACTACATTCTCCCCCCCTAGGTTCCGACTTACTCCTGGAAGTCGTAAGGCTAGATGAAGAACATGTCGTACGCATCAGCCCTGAAACTCATTCAACAAAGGTCAAATTGCACATAGAAAACTTTCCATAATTAAATGAAATATTATTGCAAAATCCTTTACAAACGCCATTATCCATTGGCCAGATACATCTAAAACCATACATTCCTTACAATATTCTAGGAATTATCCACAATCATAGCAAAGAAACAAGAATTTTCTTCCTTTCGTAACATCAAATTAAAGCATTTTAAAGAGGTAAACCACAATTACCATAATCATCGATCAAGAATGACAAGAAAACATGCCATAATGATCAATTTCCTTTACCAATCCATCTTTATCATAAAATTTAATAACATAGAACTAGCTCAAAATATCGATTTCTACAACCAAGTTAACTTTCAATAAATAAGAGCAACATAAATAACTCAATTGTTACACTTGCCAGGCATAAGAAAACCTTTCCAAAGACTATGTCCCATAACATAGCGACAAGTTAACACAATTTACTCCATGATACAAATAATAACCATCCACAAAACTAGAATGCATAACAGAAAAGGCCACATGTGAGCATGTCTAATGCTCGGTCAAAGGTAACATGCATGATCAGCATCTCTATGCCTGATCTCAGAACAACAATATGATCATAAATATCCAATATCTCACTCAAGGGCTCGATGGTGCTAGGCACACCTTAGTGGTGCTACCTTCCATACAAGACCTTTGTGAATATCCCTTGTTGTGTAAGGTGTTTAGCCTCCAAGAGATAGTCACCACACATAGGTAGGTAGTGGATACTAGCTGCATCACAGCCTCACATACCTCCATCCTCAAGGTTCCTTGCATCTACTTCCTCGTATACACTCATCCAAGCCCATCTCCTACGTTCTTGGAGAGGAATTCACATTGCAACACAAGACTAGCATCCGAAAATAATAATGATAAACCAGTTTAGCCACCAAAGTACAGAAGAATAAAGATAATAAATCCTCAATTCCAATAGTAAGGCAAGAAAATAATCCGGAATCTCAACACCCAATCAAAAGTGCAAAAGATCACGAGATCGTGGCTAAACCTTCACAGTCAAAGTCAAATGTTAAATTTATTTATTTAATATAAGGTTCCATATGGGTTAAATAAGTTCTTTGATGATAAAGAAATTTAACATGGCCGAAAACAGAGGGTCGAAGTTCTTTATCATTAAGGGAGAGGTGCGGAGGTGGCAGTGGTTTGTAGGAGGCAGCCCTTGTGGTACCCCACAGGGAGCGGCCACTATCCACTGTGGCTCACCACAGTGGCGGTTGCCACCCACTGTGGGTTACCACAGTGGTAGCCACCACCACTGGGGGTCGCCTGCAGTGGCGGGTTTCGTCCTGCCCACTGCGGATGACCCACAACGAGAGATGTTCGCTCACTGTGGTGCCTGCAGTGGTGAGGTTCGCCCCACACACTACGGACGACCCACAGCGAGTGGTACTCGCTCACTATGGTGCTCACAGGGGGGAACGAAAGCCCCATCCCGACAATGGGTAGGGTTTCTTGGCCCTCCCCCATCGGTTTGGTCCAAAAATCATTTATTAACTATTTTTTTTATTTTCTTTAGATACTTTAAAACATATAACATATAAAATAATATATTTTATATATATATATATATATAAGTTAGTTATATAAACCAAATGTATATTTTGATAGAAAAAATGCATGAGGATTTAAATAGATTAAATAACCAGAATGCTAAGATAGGATGTATTAAAAAAAATAAAATTTAATTATCAACTTATCAACTTTGGCGCCTGCAGGGGGGAACGAAAGCCCCATCCCGATGGTGGGTAGGGTTTATTTATTTTATATTTAATTTTCAACTTATCAACATTAATATTAATATATATATATATATATATATATATATATATATATATATTAACAACCACCTGTTCATTTCCTTAAATTCCAGATTACTCATTTATCATTAAATTTATATATTTATACTTTAATGTAAATATGTAGTTATTCTTTTCTTTTGAAAATAAATACCACAATTTAGATGAAAATTTAAAACATTAGGGATGAACTTTGCATAGTATATATATATATATATATATATATATATATATATATATATATATATATATATATATATATATATCTGCTAAGAATGGGATATATTTAAATAAACAGAATGGAATAAACTTGTTTTCTATGAAAAACACATAGTTAACTTTTCATTTAAAATAATAGATCTAGACTTGTTTACTTCCTACCATACATGTATTTCAGTTGCAACTTATTTTTCTTTAGATATCATTAAATCAACAACAAGAAGATAAATGCAAGATTTAAACTAAATCTTAGAATGACAATTAATTTGTGAGCACAAACTATAGATATAAAGGGATATTTCTTTTCATTTCTTTTCACATAACTACACTACTAACATTTCACCATTTCATTTTTTTTTTTAGCTTAATAAGGCATAAATAAATTCCGTTTCCAATATATTTCAACAAGTAAATATTAATAAAGACTATCTCAAATATCTATAAGGAAATAACTCTATTTTTATTCTTTTCTTTGCAAGAATATGCTCAAGTAATTTACATCTTCATTTCATGATAAAAAAACTTAGACAAATAATTACATTTAATATATCATGGTAATTTTTACAATAGCTAGATTCCAAACTTAGCCTCTCATTTCTACTAAATGAGGGTTTCCCAAATATATACATTTTTGCAACTATAAACTAATAAAATTAGGATCAACTCATAGCCCTGTTTCTTTCCTTCCTTTTTCCAAGAAAACCTGCAATAAAAATCTTTTAGGTTGTGACCATGGAGGCTCACCTCCCAACCTAGGCTTACTAGAAGCCACCCTCGAGCTTGGAGAACCAAGATCTAAATAGGATACACACAAGTAATCCACAAACAAGCAAGACAACTTCATAACATTCACATTCCCATCCCAAGGCTAAACATCATCACATATGTGATTATAAAAATGGCTGAAGGTGGACTAAGTACCTTGAGGAGAAAAACTGCAAATAGTAGAAACACATTGCCATTGCAAGGAAACCAAGAACACATCACAAGGATAGTTTGTACTAGAGCTGCCCAAATCCACACTTATTTCTTCTCAAGACTTAACCAAAATCCTATACTAAACTTTCAAAACTTCAAGATTCTAAGTCTCCAAAGATGGAGAGTGGGTGATTACCATCCTAAGTCTCAAACCCTTGCCTAAGAAGGCTTCTCTCACTCTTTCCAACCTCTTGAATAAAGTGTGAGCTCTCATTGGTTGTTCTTCCCAACCTCTTATAGGTTACTAAAACTGGAAAACTTGTAAGAGGGGAAAAGAAAATGGGGAAGAGGGAACTGACACAAGAAGGGAAGGTTAGCTAACCTAGGAAGAGTCTTCCAAGTTGGATTTTCCCTCATCTTAAGAAAACCAATTTTTGAGGTGTCAAATT